>NC_046628.1:7051452-7352500 GCF_900324465.2 Anabas testudineus
TATGTTGGTGTTGTAGTTCCAGCTGGCAGACACGCTGTAGAATAACACCTCCTCAGCAGTGCTGTTGTAGTCACTGAGAAACCTTAGCACATCAGTCGTGGTGTCTGAATAATCCCCTGGCAACCAGCTGTTCAGCAGAGCCCCAGACAGTCCCAAGACTGGCAGCAACAGCAGCACAGAGCAGAAAAACCTGTCCCCACCAGTGCCCATGGCTAGCTCCCACCAAGGAAAAGGTGGAGAATAAAACTGTGAAGTGGAAGAGCAGGGAGGAAGGGCTAAAAATACACTTGCTCCAATGAAGTGAGAGTACACCTTCCCCCTGGAGCTGCTGCCTCATCCACTCCTTCACTGCTTGCTCATTACCCTTCCAGCCTGGCAGCTGGTGAAATGCACAGAAGCTAAAGGGAGCTTCTTTTTAAGTGCCAGTGTAACCCAGCCCACACTTCTCTGTAGCCTTGCCTCTTATTACTTTACAGCGCCGGACATATTTCCCCCCCAGTTTTCCCCCTCCCTTTGCTGTTTACCAGCCTGTCAGGATTCAGATGGTACTATCTTCTGTCACATCCAAGTTTCTACAACTGTTGATGAGATAAGATATCATACACCTCTTCAGTGTGCCTGCCTGCCTGCCTGAATGTGGAGTGACAGTGTCTCGCTAAGCAGCACTGGAGTGTCTGGGAGGGACTCCACGTACTTTACTCTCAGTTCCCTCCTCAGGGGGAGGGAGAATTATGAAGACAGGGGAAATGAAAGAGACTGGGGATAAGGGGATTAGAATGGGAAGAAGTGACGGGATGGAAGATTTATTGTTGAAAAGGCTGTAAGATATTAACAGCAAAGGTGAGATAGATTCAGATAATGAAAGGGGGTGAAAGGGGCTCACCTTGTACTGTGTCTTTTATACATTATCTGAGCATATTACAGCACAGCTTTCTCTCTCACATCCCATTTTGATCAGCCACTGTCTGAGCATGTAGTGCACATTCACATTAACACAAAAGTATTAAGATAAGGTGGGATATATTCCTTATAATACCTCCACTGGTTGAAATTAGAAACATGTGTGTACCTTTTGCCTTAATTACTCTGTAAACAAACCAATTTTACTGAGTTACTCTTAATCCTAAATGGAGCTATGACACTATCTCATCTTCCTGGAATTCTCTGAGACAGATGTTTGAGATCAGCCATGACACAGAGTATTACATACAAATTAAATTAAGCAATTATTAATCTCTTTACTGCATATGATATATGATTGCTGAGCACAGTGTGGTGTATGTCACATGGAGCTAAACACAATGATATTTCTGGCACGCTTAAACCTGCAGCAATTGATTTTATTGCCACTCAGGGGCAGCAGAAATGAGACAGTACAATAGGGCAACTCATTGAAATGAAATCCACGTGATGGATTTAAGTCCAATATTCACTCTTATCTAATTGTGATTTTTGAGTGATCAAAACCACTACCTGAGTTGCTCTTAATGCCAGCTTGAAATGACCCTTGAAGTAGCCTTTTTCACATTACACGCAGCCATTTAAATCATGATTGATATTAAAATACTAACTGTATTCAGTTTGACAGACAGACTTTGTGGCAAAGGTTTTGATGTGACAGACTTACTCTGTCACTGTGTGCAATCACGTGCACTGGTTCAGATCACCACTTGCTCGTTGTTGATATTTAAATTTCCCTGTGAAGTGTGAAAATGTGAAGACTTGTGAGCACACTCAACAAAATCCTGGAGTGTGTCTTTAAAAAACTCAACAAGGCCATTAGGAATAAAGCTGTGCCTCATTGAGGTTAAAACACATGATGATGTTCAAATACATGATCTTAGATTGCACAAGGACGGGATCATAAAGTTTCATGGGATCATAAAGCGTTCTGTGCTCAGATATTGGTTTATCTTTTAGTGTTTGCTTTGAATAAAAAGCCTGAAACATTTTTCTTTTCCATTCATATTCATAAGCTCATATTTGTCTTATAACTTTAATCTTCACAACAGTAAATTAATATTAATAATGTTATAATCTCTAGTAGGTCTTTAATTGAAAATTTGATCTGATCCAACACAGTTTCTGTGATGGTGGTGGTAATAAATTGTGTTTCCACCGATAAGAATCATAACACGTTTCTCTCTTTACCAAATAAAAAGGCCCTTTTATGATGCTGACATTTTACCTTTGAGGTAAATAAACTCTAGAGAACTTACGTAGATCCTTGAAGTTAACTTTAGCCAGATAATTAACACCAAAATGGCGAATATGAGGTGATGTGCTTAATTAGAACGGGGATTCAAACGACTGGCCTTTGTGAGGTCAAGGCAGAGGGAGTCATTATCACTATAGTGAGGGGGACACAGGAGCAGGAGTTCAGCTTTGGATCACTGAATTAGAATGATGCCACGCTGTCCTACAGATGACCCTTCATGCTAAGATCTGAGATCAACAAAGTCACCAGTAGTCAAGCAGAGTGTATATCTATCATGTCACTTAGCAGATATCTTAAAAGGGATACCATATCTCAAAAATGTCTCCAGCGTTCATAAACACACACTTGCTCATGTATCTCGAAACGTGACACACGTCAACTACCGGGAAGATTGCAGCACATTTATGAGCAGAACATCCTATCTGCGCTGATAGAAGGAGACCGTGATTCATGCACTTGTGGTTGATGTTGCCGGGTCATGTGATCAGAAAACCACTATCTACATACAGTGAGGTGTAGAGAAAAGACGTCATATGGCAAAAATAATTATATACTTTTGAAACATATCACATTACAATGCCAGTGGATCATGAATTAAGTTTGAGAAAAGGGCGACAGGTGCATGAGGACTAACAGGAATTGAGGTCATAGTTGTGTGACAATAAAACTATCCACAGAGAGTGTTAACTGCTACCTCACTGTGTGTGTGTGCATCCTGACAATAGAGTTTTCCAGCAGCCTTCGGCACAATAATTGAATTTGGCTTTCCTTTTAATCGAAGTCTGTGAAGTGTGGAGAAGCTGATTGTCCAGAACATCCAATCTCCACAAACAGCCATATGTTGCACACCACTGGACATGGATGCTGTGAGGTGGTATACGTGCGTGTGCTTGTGTGTGTGTGTGTGTGTGTGTGTGTGTGTGTGTGCTCGTATGTGAAGGGAAACCACAGTCAGTTTCTTCACCCATACACTGAAGAGCAGAATACATGGACGTAGCTACCTTTATTCCAATATAATCTACTGTACACCCATCCTGTATAATGCAGTTGTTCTGCTTTGGAAAGTCCTTAATGTACAAAGGCAACAAAAGCAAAAAAAAGTGAACAGAACCTATTGGAAGGTTTATGTTGTTAAATTATTTTGAGATTTCGATCAATGGCTCTTGAGAATTTACTGAAATGCCAACAGGCTGCTAAGGCAAATAACTCACAAGACATTAAACTATATTGACTTAAGTCCATAAGTCTCAGTTGGGTTTTTATTGATTTTAACAAATTAACTCCATCTCGAAGGGAGGTCTAATTAATAACACCATAAAAACACCACTAATAACTATGACACAGGGCTGGTTTGGCACCTCCAGGCTGCAGTAACACTGGAGAAATCTCACAATATTAGCCTTCAGAAAATTACAATTGTTGTTGTCACCTTTTTTGTAAAGATTAACGACCGTGCTCGTTTGATATTTCTTTTTATTGGAAGAGAATCGTGTTTGAGGGTGAAGTCCCGTTTTACTTTTAACAAACCCCAGCTGGTTTCACAGTTGGATAGCTCAGCTGTGTAAACAAGACCATAAATGCTGCCTTGACTGATATGCATGCTGGATTTTCCTTGCAATGCTGTTAATCTGTAGCAAGAGGGCTACAAATTATAACATATCTTTTCAGACAGTCCAGGATAAACACATGGTTAAACTGTTTTTCAATGAGACCTCTCAAATATGTAAATGTGACCTCTTGATATTCCAGAAAATAAAAAGCAAGACACTAAGCAACCACTATGATAATGGATTAATGCCTGTCATTATGTTTGATGACTGAATGATGAAACTGCTGGTTATACATCTGAGGTTCAGGAAGAAAATGCCATAGGAACAAAGTTACCTCAGTGAAACTACTGACACACTACATAGTCAACATACATAAAAATAAATAATTGTTCAAATAAATATAATGTTTGTTCAGCTAAACAGCAAACACAGTGCCTATATCAGCACTCAGTGTCATTGCTATTTTAAAAACATAATCCCACAGGAGATAATTATTTAGACATTAATGCGAAACGGCTCTAGATGCTGCTGAACAAAGAGAAAATGGTCAATAAACAAATAAAGCTATGTACAATCATTTATCAGTAGATAAGGATTCTCATGATTCTGTAATATGAGCCACAAACTACTGATAACAGTACATACTGCAACCAAAATTCACTGCATCATATCCAGTCAGCATAAAAAGTTTGGACTGCTTTCAAAGGCTGCTTAAAGTATTATCAGATCCTCTATAGAACATTAGCTAATAATTTTCTTGGTGTTCATTTGAAGTTCATTTGAGTTCTGAATGTGTCTGACAGTGTTTCCTACTGTATTTGAAGTATGCATCTACGAAGCAACATACAACACAGTCTATCATAGCACAATTTGTCTGCTTCACACTGAATCAATAGTAATAAGTGACCACCACTGTGTTAAATGTGTCAGTTTCTCGGGTATTCAATTTAATTAATAATTTACAAATTAAAATTGTGACATGTGGAAAGGTTGTGTGATCAGCGAAAGTATCAGACTTTCTCCAGATGGGAGCGTGAATATGTGTATCATAGCAGCTCATCCTGCGTTCAGGGAGATATTTCACTCAAAACCACAAATGTCAGGGGATCTATCATGCCGGTACGACATTCACAGTAATCCATCCTGCAGTCAGATGCAACCAAAAATTGGATCCCTAACCAACTTTCCTCAGAGCAAAGAGATACTTTGACTTTAAAATAAAAACAAGTCCAGCTGCCACAACCATCCAGTAGGTACTGATTGATTAGTACCCCACACACCAAAGCCCGTGAAGCTGTGATGTAGAAAGACGAGCATCTTCTCTTGTCACCCGATTGTCAAGCATCAACCCTGGATCACATCAAAATAAAATGGTACCGACCTTTCTAATGTGATTCTATTGAGTGAGTGCCTTCATACTCAGTGGATTGGACTACATTATAGCAGTTGCACAGAAACAATGAACGGTGTCACACATGCAAACACAATAAATGATGGTGTGTCCACCTGGCTGATCATTTCATATGATATCATTACAGTGTTTCACTCCCAACCTAAATCCCAGCTGATAGTGACAGTACAAGAAATTTACCAGACAGCATCATACAGACTCCACCAACAGCATCATGATCTTAGTCAGCTCTTTACTAGACTACACTGACCTCAAGCGGGTTGTCCACATATTACAAGTGGCTGTCACTCCGGATTTTTCTAACATAGGTTTATTAATATGTTATATTGTGTCTGCACGATTCAGCAACGTAATCTGCGTGCATTTTCTTTCGTCAGTGGTTCCGCACTCTCAGTGGCCTGAGTCTACCTGGTGCAGCCCTGCCCTGAAACCAGCTGCGGTGACTCGGGGGAAAATCTCTCCCCTCAGGTCAATTCCGCCTTCATCACCACCACCTCCACCTCCACCTCCCACCGCCTCGACTCGACTGTTGCCTGCACCCTTTTCCTTCCTCCTCAGGTAGCGCGGAGTCGATCGGGAAAAGGCAGAAAATGACGGAGCCAAAGAACTTTTCTGAAGTGATCACTGAGATATTGAAGTCGTCCCCGGCTGCCAGGAAGGATCTGGTTGATAACCACAGCAACCTGCTCCGAGTGGCTGACTACTGCGAAAACAATTACCTTCAGGTGAGGGGGAAAACACACATCACACCTATGTTTTCCTGTGGTTGTAGCTGGTTTAGTGAAACTAGGAGCTTTTGAAGCATTTTACAACATAAGGTTAAATGATATGACATATTGCTGCAGGCTGAGGATCCCAGCAAGGCTATGGAAGAAGCCAAGGCGTTGACCACCCAGGCGCTGGCCAGTGTCACCTATCAGATCAACAGCCTGGCCAGGACCATGCTCAAACTGCTGGACTCACAGGTCATGCAGATCAGAGCTATGGAGTCCTCTGTCAACCTGCTGTCACTGGTGAGGAGCCACCTTTCACCCTGACTTCTGCTGAAACATATCTAGGCACAGTGTGCGTGTGTGTGTGGCGGCGTTTGCGCCATTCCTCTGTTTGCTTACTTTGGTGTATCTGATTTCCCAAGATAAGACTTCAGTCACTGCTGTGCTGTTGTGTTGCTGGGTGGGTACAGGGTTTTGTTTTCAAAGATGTATTCACCAGAAGATACAGAATTGCTTATAGTGTTTACTATTTAGTTAATTTTTAAGGATGTGATCTGTACTTGATGTTGCTGTTCTCACTGTGCTCTGGTTCAGGATGCAGCTATCCGCCTGGAGAGGACGGCCAGGAGAGAGCTTTTCGCCCTGACTGCTCCCGCAAACGGGAGCAGGTGCGAGCCGATGATGCCACCACCTTCAGGCAGGGTTCAAGACGACAGCTACACCAGAGTGCCAATATCATACTCCATCTTGGACTCCATTGGACACTGTTTTCAGGTAGATTGGATATTAACCTCTACAAATCTTTATGTCTGCCTGTTATAGAGATGTGTTAGATCCTTTTTTTTTTTTTTTAATCTCCTCCTCACAGGTCACAGAGGAGCTGCCCAGCAAGAAAGCAGACGCAGACACCTCGGGGTATGTAGTCCTTCTGTGTCCTGGTTATAATACACCCAACACTGTACACTCAGATCATTACAACAGGTTTCATCTCTTCATTTAACTCTCTGTAAACTTTTCTCTTTGTCCTGTGTGCAGACCCAGTCGTGGCATCGCTGTGCCTCCTCCATCAGTCCCCACCCTGCGTAACGTCTCCAAGACGACCACCAATAGCTTCTCTCCCCCTTCTCCTGCCACTTTAAACCCCAGTACACCAGCTCCACCTTCGACACCTTATCTTTCCTCCATGGACACTGGCCTCCCACGTCCGCCCTCCATGGGCTTACCCACATATCTCCCTCCACCTTCACCTAGTCTGTCAGACAGTTTCTACCTGCCTCCACCTCTTCCTGAAGAAGAAGATGCCCCTGCTCCTCCACCACCACCACCACCTCCACCAGTGTCAGGAACTGGTTTTATTCCTCCTCCACCACCTCCACCAGTGTCAGGAACTGGTTTTATTCCTCCTCCACCACCTCCACCAGTGTCAGGAACTGGTTTTATTCCTCCTCCACCACCTCCACCGTTGTCAGGAACTGGTTTTATTCCTCCTCCACCACCTCCACCAGTGTCAGGAACTGGTTTTATTCCTCCTCCTCCACCTCCACCAGTGTCAGGAACTGGTTTTATTCCTCCTCCACCACCTCCACCAGTGTCAGGAACTGGTTTTATTCCTCCTCCTCCACCTCCACCAGTGTCAGGAACTGGTTTTATTCCTCCTCCACCACCTCCACCAGTGTCAGGAACTGGTTTTATTCCTCCTCCACCACCTCCACCAGTGTCAGGAACTGGTTTTATTCCTCCTCCACCACCTCCACCTCCACCAGTATCAGGGCCTGGTTATATTCCTCCTCCACCTCCTCCTCCACCGGTATCTAGAGGTATCCCCCCTCCTCCTCCACCACCCCAATATGCTGGCACCTCTGTGCCACCACCTCCACCTCCTCCACCTCCCCCTCTCCTACGTTAACAAACATGGATTGATGTTGTTCTTGCCACACAGACAGACTAACACCAGGAGCAGACACGCTGGCTTTTACCACTAGACAACTGTGTAAAACGTGTGGAGCATGTGAAATATTTTTGGGGCCTGTTGTGACATCAGCATAAATAAAAGCTTGAAGCTTGTGGTTTAACACTGAGCTGTTTAATCCTTTTCAGACATGTTGTGCTGCGCTGAACGCTGCAGCCGAACATGTTGCGACAACACCTTGACTGCATTCCTACAACAAGTTGAAACAGGGGTTCTTGCATTTCCCGGTGATCCTCTTTTTTTTCTGTAATACAGTACAATTCCTCTTTCTTGTCAGGTATTTGTGTTATTGCTGTGCATCTTAATCAGTGATAGTCACTCTAAAAGCCAAAAGCGTTTAGCCCAACACTGTCATTCTGCTGTGTAGTGAGAGCAGCGTCAATAACAATAAACTCTTTATGTGAGGCTGTAAAATATCTGTTCTCTATGTGTTGTTTTTTTTTCCTTTCAGTTCATTGTTATATATTCTCATCAAGAATTAGAAGAAATAGAGACCACTTGGTTTTTACTTCCAAAGCAGCATCCCAAAAAAAGCCACACATACAGTCCCGTGCTCCGTTAACTTTGAGCTGTGAGCAGTGTTATGTAGACATAGTCACCATCCTGTGTGCGCTTGTGAGAGAAAATACAGGATTGGGCAGCTCTCACACAAACAGTAATTATATGTGCCTTGAAGATACTGTTTCTGTCGGTATGTTTTAAGGAAACGAAAGATAAAGAGCTACCTTTGAACTTCCCATGTATAAATCTGTTGCAAAACTGAACAATAAACTGCACGACAACCAGTATTTTCTTCTGTTCTCAGCATGTTAAGACATTGATTATGAACACATACTGTACAGCTGTGCTTTATTTCAGGATTCCCATGTTGTGTTTTGGTATCATACTGTGGGTTTTATGAAAAAGAAAAAAAGCCCAGTAACTGTCTTATATATATAGTATTTTCATATATGTGGACTGACTGAGGGCGTGTCTCTTCCTTCGTTTTCCAGCTTGATCCACTATCCTTACCAAACCTTCCGGCTGTCTATGGGCTGTATTTCAAGAATAAAGTCACACTGGTTATGAGGATACACAAAGGTATAAAATATTGACTATTTGTGTCAGTAAATAATGAGTTCAATACATGTAATTATGTTCAAAATGCATGAAAAATATGAAGACACAGCCTGCACTTTTCCGTCCTGTGTCTTTAAACAAGACAATCATGCTGTAAACACTCCTCAGGTCATGTACTTCCCTTAGTGGTATAATCTCAGTTTGTAATTACCCACAGGTCAGGTGTTTTTTGTATCTTTTGGATTCTTCGGTAAGGTAAGAGCTCATCTAATTGTAATGTCATAATTACTGTAAATCTCTGTAAACAAGAGAATTTATGTTATAAATGATGTGACGTCTGTTAAATTTTACTTTAAGTTGTAATGAGCAACAGATTTATAAAAAGATGGTCCACGTTAGAAGCTGTTAAACTCTGGTATAGTCAAACATTACGCTTGTGTTTGTAAAATGAAATGCTACATGCTGCCAGCAGCTGAATTTAACATTTTCTGCTGTAGACTTCTGAGCAGTTTCCAATGCCTTTTACAATGGTATTATTGTTAGTGAAAACTGCAGCGTATCTTTAGATGACATGACTGACATGATTGTGACATCAGTTCACACCCATGTGTTGACTTGGGTTGATTATATAATCATATCCGTAGTAAATCGGACACGTTAGATTAATTTCTTGATTTAGAGGAAACATACAAATTTAAACTTAGCGTTTTAAATTTTGTCTGAGTCAATTCAACATAATTCCAATTATTTTATTGCTGGATTTCAAGCATGCTGGCACAAAACTCACTCATCATCAGCACTGTGTTTTTTCACTCACAGTCATGTCAGCAGTTTGACATAGTTTCAGCCAGGACTATGGTGGCCAATATATTTCCATTCATGTAAGTAGTCTAATAAAGTAAGCACAAATGAATGTTAGAAACAAGACATTTCTTGAAGTGTTGGAAATCTGTCCCCAGACTCCCAGTTGTGGTGCTGTTGATAGCAGCGGTGTTCATCTGCTTCTACATTCAAGCAAACAAGAAAAGAGCATCACATGACACCGCCACACCAAGGACACAAGCTGCCACTTCCTCAGTGGTCCAAACTATTCCTCTGGGAGAAGGACAAGCTGACATCAACATCCACTGCGACAGATCTCCTCCTCGCTACAGTGAAGTGGATCACCCACCTCCATACTCACTAGTGCGTGAGATATATGTATACAGACATGAGAATAATGTCTTTACTTCATTTATTTATTTATTTTATTTTTTTCATGCAGTTTGACCCTAAGCTGCCCAGTGTTTGGCCAGGGGGCCCACCGCCTGCCTACGAGCTGTATCCAGTAACACTGTCTCTGGCACATCGCCATTGGGTGGCCTCTGCATCCGACCCCACCATCCCCACCCCCAGCCCTAACCACTCACCTCAGTAGTTGTATAGTTTGTGTTGTGACTGTGTATTTTGACCAGTATTGGCATTTATTTAATATAATGTTATTTTGATGCAATAATAATTTGTATTATTATTAAATGTATTAAATGATTCTCAACATTTCCATTTATTATGTGATTTTATATGAACATCAAATATACTGTGTAGGTGTCCAAATCCATCTACCCATCAGCAGAATCATCAAAGCACCAGTGTTTGTCTATGTTATACTATATATTCTTTATTACAATACAGTACTTACAGTTCAAGGGAAAATAAAATAAATATTAAATAAGATGCCAGTATTATTTTTTTATATGTTTTAAGAAGGAACAGGTACAGTGATAGAAATAAAATGTCCCATGATGAAAAAGTGCATTTCCTTGGCTTCTGAACAATGTTAAGGCAAAGTAAGTATGAATTAGAAGACACTGGTAAATATTTTTACTGTTTGTACATCATAAATACAAAAAATGTGATATCTTCCATTAGCTGTCCAACCTGTAATGTTAGGTCATACGTTTGCCTTTGTTATACAATCAGTGCATACTGTAGGCTACGTTTACAGGATTTGTTTTTTTTTTCTGTGGTTTACTGTAAGTGTTCTCAGTGCTACAAGTACAACTCCACCAGAATAGAGCAAGCAGTAGTCGAACACTGTCATCCCTTCACAGGATCCTCTCACCAAACAAATCAGAAGCTTTACCAGCACAGGGTAGAAAATGTACAATGCAACCAACATTAAAAAAAAAAAAAAAAAAACAGACTGGGATCAACATAAGAGTTTTGACTGCTCTCACTGTGTTTTTTTTGTGTGTGTGTTTGTGTGTGTTACATACAGTATATCAACGTGTGTGAGCAGATGTATTGCATGTTTGCGTGTATTTGTTTAAACGTATCTATTGCTGTTTGTTTCAAATGAGTGGAGACATACAAGATACAGAAAATGTCTGAACGCATACACTCTGTATGATCGAATGGTAAAATAGATGGAGACTTTAATACAAAGATGACATTTGGTATCTTTCCTTAACCAATCTGTCCTACAAATCCAATGTAAACATTACACTACATGAAGTATTTAAGATTTGGACAGGCTAAAAAAAAAAAAAAACTATCAAACATCTTTCAACGTCCAACAGAGAACTGTTATCTGCAAAACATATGCATTACTCTAAATCTATTTTCCACGTTTATGATGACACACACACTGTCATACTATTGCACTAACCTCATAATCAACTCTAAATCCTTCTCAACAAATATCAATTGAATTATTCCAATTCTGACAAATTAAATACAACTTGACATTAGGCTCAACAGAGGAACACTAAGTTTGTACAAAACCGCTCTACATGAGGCTGGTCAATAACTCGGAAACATGACACTCAGCCATTCACTACTGACCTCCACCACCAATAATAGCATGGACACAGACTTGTGAGCTACCCATGTTCAACTGTCCTCCAACCTTTGGCTCAGGCACCTTGCTTGTGAGCTCTTGGTGACTCTTAGAAGACCCAGCTGACGGGCACCCACTGCTGCTCCGTTGACAGTTTGTCCAGCGCTAAACGTAGACTTCGGAACGCCGCCTCCAGGCCGTCATTTACGATGCAGAGATCGAAGTAATGTCCATAAGCTCTCTTAATGCGCTCGCTCTCATCCACCGTCCTCTTTAGTTCAGAGTCCTGTAGGGAGTGTGCCCACGAGAGGTGCAGAACAATAAGACAGGTGAAAATAAATGAAATGAGCAGGCATTTACTTGGAACAGAAGAGCAGAGGAAACAGTGAAACAGTGATTTCTATGTTCTGCGAATTGGCCTTTAGATGAAAAGACACTCTCATGTCTCTACTGTAAATCTGAAACACTAAAAGTAATTTCAAAGAGTCTCCACAGGTTGCCTGGCAACTGGTCCTGGGCGAGAAAAAGAGATATATTAATTAGTGAGCGTTAGAGGTGCTCTTAGGAGTTTTCATACCTTTGAAGACAAGATGTGGCCAGTCTTGTGCTAATATGTGCTGACATGCTACAGTCTGTGTCTTCATATTTATCACAGATACATGACAGTGGCATCGGTCTTTTCAATTCTCAAACAGAACAAAAGGAGAACACACTCACCGTTAACTGTTTTGTGACCACTCCTGACTCAATTGCTGACCTATTCATAGCTTTGAGGACCTCAAAGTCTGGGGCTTCAATGAACACAACATAGGGCAGGAACTCTGACGTCCGCAGGACTTTGAGTGCCTTCAGAGAAAAGAGGAGATTACTACTAGTTCAGTTTAAACAAGATTTACATAGGTGGTGTGAATCTAGAATAATAATAATTATAATAATAACTGACTGAAGCTGAGCAGAGACTAAATGAAGTATGATAAAAGTGTCATGGCTTGCTGTACCTGTGGGTTGACATCCAGGATGCAGATCTTTCCGATTTCTATCACTTCGTGTATCGAGTTGATCTTTGTCCCGTACAGATTCCCATCATACTCGCCATGCTCCAAGAAGCGACCATTTTTGATGTCACACTCCATTTCATTGCGGGTCATGAAGGAGTACATCTGGCCATCCCGCTCATCCACTTTTGGTTTTCTGGAGGTGACTGGGGTGTAAAGGTCAATCCAAAAACAACAGATAAATCAACTGATCCTCTAGTATAGCACTAAAGGAATATTTTCTCTGAGGAAAACACAGAAGTGTGCAACAAGGACAACACATAACAATAAAAAGCAAAAACACCCATCCATCAGTGTATGTGGTTTAGTGTGATGATGAATGGCTGCACTCACAGGGGATGGTGGTGCAATAACGCTGGGGATCCGACACCAGCAGCTTGTTCTTCAGACTGCGACGACCGACCCCTTGTGCACCAATCAGAACCAACGTCTTCCTCCTGAAGGGGGGGACTTTGGCAACCTCTTCATAGATCCGCAACTCATGGCGATCAAATTCTAGATCGTCAGTAATGTGGGAGATGATCAGAATAAAACACAATACTGTGTAGTGTTTTCAAACTGTGATGTTATAGTTTGTGTGGAAAGTTGAAATTACCTGCATTCTTGGTAGTCAAATACATCATCTTTTTTTTCTTCTTACCACCCATTCCCGCACACAGTGGACCTGAAAATGACAGCGACACAAAAAACGTGATAAAACGTCCAACCTTGGAAGTCCACTTCAACAGTCCCTGTTAAAATGATATATTGTGAAGGTGAAAGCCCTGCCGGGTCATAAATCTAAAACATACACGTGTCATAGGGAGAGTTCACCACTTGGTGGCACTGTGTACCAATATTGCTCCGTCAGTGCAACCAGTCTCCTGCCAGAGAACACCTGTGACTAGGCGATCTGCTGACCATCTGCTCAATATGACAGATTATGTGCCTGTGGGGGTGGGATACAATATCTTACGTCTAAAAATGTACACAAAAAATGTTATGAAATTCAATGCAATAAGCTGCTACAAGTAATAATTGTGACTGAATTATTGTCTTTTTCATTTACTATGAGCTGGATCAGTCTTTTTTGGATTTAACTAAAAAATTAAGGTCTCACATTTGTCTCACGTTTTATTTAAATAATGCTCTCAATTGGTAAAATATGTAGAAAGCATGCTAGTGGACAGATGCATCCTTCACAATCTCCAAGGGCAATTCATTTGGGCTGTCATCTTCCTCCCCTCCACAAGTGAAGGGCATGCGGCAGGCTGTGACTCACCACCTGTGTTACTGCTCTTGAGGAGTCTCTATGATAAATCTAAAGGAACAAAGGCCCTCTTCACTCTGCATCTCATAAAGGAAGAGATGATTATCGATCAGGTTTGCATTACATGGGGTCTTATCACCGCTCCTAAATTGACAGCTCTTCTTGGGGTTTGTGATTGTCAGGCCTCTAATGAGCAGATTGCATCAGGTGGCCTGAGCCGTGACAATACTCAGAACCACTTCTCCAGTGCTCGCAAACATAGTAACATAGAAGAAAGGGCAACCAGCGCCAGATGAAATCTATGCATGATATGGAGAGGAACAGATGTTGTCTTTGTTGCTGGTGTGTTTGTGCAGCGAGGAGCCTGTGTCGAATCTGCATAATGAGAAATGCATCTCTGCTCTGCTGCGTGCCGTGGAGAGGTGTACCGGTGGTAGCAAGCTCCAGATCTCTCTTCACAAACGCTTTCCTCTTCTCCTCGAGCAGCTGGCTTGGAATTAGACCTGCACTGCCGCCCTCTATGTGACAAGCCTGGGAGGGAAACACATGCACACACCAAAAAAAAAAAAGAAGATAAAAAAAAAAGAGAGAGAACAAGTTAACAAGCCAGTGAATAAAAACGGAAATCTACAAGATGCCTTGTTAAGACAATCTCATCCACTTGATTGGAAAGGCTGGGGCTATACAGACCTGCCACCAGTTGAGGTCCTCCTGGTTGAAGATCTGAAGGATGTCCCCACTGCTGAAGCTTAGCCCAGCCTCCTTACAGGGAATCAGGTTATCATGAGACGGGTCATAGTCAAAGTGACACTTTACAAAGGCCTAGATGGATACAGAGGATGAGAAGAGACAAGCTGTCAGTGAAATATTCAAGTTAGACCACAAATGCAAGCTGATTTGGATAAAATATATTTTTAATATATTAGAATTACATATTTTTGCAGATATGATGATACGTGATTTGTGCTACATAGACTGACTGAGCCAGTGTCCATCGCTATGAAACAGCCCTGCCCACTTAAAACCTACTCAATCTCTCAGCTCACTTTCCCGACATATCAAGGCTACAGGATTCAGCTCATAAACCCAACCCCCACTGACAGGACAGGGAGCCTGAGAAACAGACAGAGAGATAGACAGAGAGAGAAATAAAAAGAGAGAGACAGACAAAATCTGTAGCCATGGTAACCATCCCTTCTCCCCCTGCACTTGACGCCTTTTCTCGTATCGAACTGATGCATGAGCATAAAAAGCCTGCCAGTCTTTACTGTACTGTGTGTGTGTGTGTTTCATTCCCTTGTAAGGACACGATGGATGGACACACACACACACACACATGCACACAGTCTCCATTGGCCAAAGGGAGCTGTCAGTTCAGTTTAGTCACCATGTGACAGTCAACCTCCAGGCGTAAAGCACAGACAGCTGGATTACATCCAGAGGCAACTTTTGGGAATGACTCTAATCATCGCAACTCTTTGCACAGTGAAACATCCACCTACACAGCTCTTAACTATGTGAGCAGAGCCAAATCACTCTAAACATCTCTGACAGGCAGCCTCTACTAAGTGTTCAAGTAGACACTTTGATAGCTGATTGCAATATCAGCTGAACTCCACAGCTGATATTACAAAAGAAAAAGGAAAACTAGACACTTTGGCTTTACAAAGTAAGCGTCCTAAGATGATACTGTATACTGTAGAAATGTCTTCTTACAGGAAAAGTGCCCACTTTTTGAGCCGTGAGTCAGAACAGGCTCTTTTCAGCAAAATAGCATTAAGGTAGATAAAGACAATTTTAGGGCATTTCTGAGGATTGCCCTTAGCTTCCCAAACAAAGTGGAGGAAAATGCACCTGGAAATGTGGGCTTTGCATACAGTTGGGAAACAACTGCATACACCTTCATCTCTTATTCACTATTTGTAGTTTGCGTGGTTGAGTTAAATGTTAATGCTGGAATGCATTCTACAGTTGCTGAGATATTTAGGTTTGGACGAAGTGGTGGACTGATCATCATTACTCATGTGGCATAAATTAAATATCTAGTGTTAAACTCACCTTCTCTGTCCCTTGATATTTAGATTATTTTTCACCCACAGCAACTATGCTTCAATTAGTATGTATGAACTATGCTAATAATTCAAGCCCACAAACCCTGTCCACGTAATTTCTCATAAACTATGTTCTGTTATTTTTTTAGTCTGGTGTAATGAATGAATTTAGCATGGCTTCCTCAAGCTGCACTGTTGCTTTTCTCTATCACTGAGACCAATCAGTCACACAGCCTTGTGCACTGCATCCTAGGATGTGCTCTATCCTTCCATCCTATTGGCAATACATCACCAGGCAAGATAACCGTTCCCTTTCCTCTCACTGCAAACTGGGTCACGCTTTCACTGTGACTAGCATCCTGTGGCTTCTAGAAAGCTAGTGTTCATTACCTAGTAATAAACCTATGACTTTAAAGTGCAACAGATGTGGGAGAACAAAGTTAGAAAAGATCTTGTGTGGAAAAAGCAAGGATGCACTTCATCTCATGTCGGCTGACCTGTCTTGGTGTGTGAGGCTCTTGGTAGCTGGGCAGGATCTTCAGCACCACGCTTCCACTGGCTTCCTTCAGCATCTCCTGGAGCACCTTTGGGTCGTTCCCCACTTCCTTGCCATTCACTTCCTTGATGATGTCACCTACATGGAGCAGACCCTGCTGGTCGATCATGCCGCCATGGAGGATTCTGGCAATCACCAGCTCACCGCTCTCTACTCGAAATGTCACTCCCTACACACACAGACAGTCCAAATATAATTATCACTTGTGGCAAGAACTAGATAGTTATCAGACAATTCATGTTATGAACTCATGTTTGTCTGATGCTGTTAAAACACCAGCACCAGTAACCTCTTACATGATAAAAAATCCTGTGAATGACTCCAGACAGCTGGTGAAGAAGAAGCTGGTGTGAGTTATTAACATGCCTACCTATTTTAGTTAAATCACCTCAATTTTGTGCTACAAGGCCACATGAATCTGAGTTATTTCTCTTTTAAACAAAGCTACAAAAAGATCTCATTATACTGAGTGCACGGGCTGGTCCCAAAGCACAAATCCAACCATCTATTGAGGAGGTTTATTGATTTACAATTTACAGGACTGTATCCTTCTTAAATGATTATTATGTCCAGTTCCTGAACTGAGCAGACTTACCAGGTGCTCACCAGACACCTTCCGGATGCCCACCATCCTCACTGCGTCTGGGGGCACAGGCTGATTGTTGAGGGCTGGGTCCATGAAAGAACATGGGCTGGGAGGAGGAGTCTCATAGTTTTTGGATGCCACAGAATCATGGGTTTCCAAGAGGGACTGTGAGCACAACAGAAGTGGTAAGTGCACAGATCAGGTGATGTTAACACTGCACGGACTAAAACACAAACTACAATGGCTCTAAGTCGATCCAAGAGAGCATGCAACACAAAGCATGGAAATCGGTGATCCAACGGTTTGTCTATGCTCCTGTTAATTAAAGCTACAGGTTGCTGTGAGATCTCGAATCACCTGGAAGTGTGGCTCCTTCAGGATGCGGACCAGCTCTTCGGCCACCTGGCTCCTGTGTGCCAGCGGATTCAGCTCCTTGAGAATGTCCTGGACCAGCTCCACGTTGTTCTCCCTCACAGCCTCAAGCTTGGGTTCCTCGAACCGCTCATGAGCCTAGAATTTAGAGAATATATAACAATTGTTTTCAAGGGTTATTTATCTAATCCCTATATGCCAGTATCACATTTCACAGTTCCAGTCTTTTAGATAGGATCCATAACTTTCAGCTCTATTAGTGCACCTTCTCCGCGAGCAGTTGAGGCACCGTGCTGAGTGTTTTCTGACTTCAATGGGTCTGTTTGTTTTGATTCACTACCACAGTAAAGGCTACGGTAACACACAACAGAAACAGCAACCTGAAACCAAACCCCACTGAGAACACAGCCTGCACTCGTAAATCCTGACTGAAAGATACAAATACCAAGAAAACGAAACAAACTTGAGTCAAATCTTATGCCCTGTGGGTTTTTCAGTGTGTGCCGAGAAACATCAATATTTCAGGGAGCATTAATTTTTTACTTTCTCTCTCCTATGCTGCCAAAGACACGGGGGCCTGTGCTTATTGGACACGGCTTCAACACCTCTGGTCATGGGTCACAAATACAAAATTAACCATTTTTTGGTTTGTGATATTTCTAGGACAAAATTCAGGTTTGATGTGTGATTCTACTTTCTAAACAAACATTTTGAAGACTAACCACATACAGTTGCACTTTTTACAACTGCATACTAAGTGATCCTATATTTGAGGATTCCTAACGTCAGTCAACCCCTTAGAGGATTTGTCTGCTGGGAATGACTACTATTCTGGCAGCCACAATGTTTGTTTATTTAGAAAGAGAGGATGAATTCCTGCTAAGAGACAGGATATAGTGCACATACACACAAAACCCAAACAGATATCCAGAAAAGCTTGCATCTGCACACTCTCACAGACTAATCATCATGTGCATTGTAGTGTATGCCTACAATGCACGGTTATGTGTGTTGCGAGCACAACACACATAACCGGAGAGACAAAACCATCTGCCACACACACAGGCAGCTTTTCAGCACTATTCAGTGATAAAGCAGCTAGTCTTTCCTCTTTTTGTGTTTTGGCAGATTTCTTTGTAACCTCATGGAACAAGCTGTTAGTGTCTGGCCGTAAGGCAAAATGGCAGCATGGCCACTTGACTACATCTCTATACTGCTTTTGAGAGCCATGAATATGACCTACAAAATTTCTGAGCATATGTTTGTTTTGACACCACTGCTTTATTTCAAGAAAGAAAGGTGCTCTAGTATATCTACAAGCAGTTTCAAATTATTGATATACAGTCCAGTCATCCATCCGTCCAGCAGTCGTGGACACCCTTGACAGGATATACAGTCATTGATGCTATTTATTCAGCAATTACTCTGCCAAATATTGGCACAGTTTGCTTTGACATTGTTACAAGACACTATTAATCCTCCTCTCTACCTAGATATTTCAGCTATACAGTGAAAGCTAATCAGCACGGCTGGGCCCAGTTCAAAAAGCAGATACCAATGCAATGTTCCTCTCCGTGAGAGATTTTTAACTGGTTTTTCTAGTTTACTTGATCAGACTTCTCTTTTCTTTATTGAAAATGTAACCTAACCTAACCTCCTGTAATAAGACACCCCTGTATGTTAACAGCTTGGATTTGATCAGTGTCATCCAAAGTGACTGATAGATGTCTTAAATCTACTATATAATTCTTAAAAATAAATATGTTCTTTACTTTAGACACAATATGAAAGATTTCATTCATAAGCAATAAAACACACCCAGGGTTTTGTTTAGGTGCTAGTTCATCTGCTTATATGCAAGAGCTCCTGAATAAAACAACACAGATGTTCAATATACATACTGTATGAACTGAAACTAATATCTGACAGTTACTACACGGTGAGCTCTGAGTGCCACATTAGATATACTAGATGTACTGCAGAATGTGAACACAAGCGTTTATGCATATTTTCTGTTTCTGCACCTTCAGCTAAATGTCAATAGCTGGCAGGAAATTGGATAATAATTATCAGGTTTTGACTGCTCGGCCCATAATAACTAAACTGTTCTGCACAAGCTGTTTTCTATACCAGCAGAATTCATTGTTTTGGAAGCCACATGGCACCACTTTACAAAGACCTTGGAGTCTCATTTATAGTCTGAACAGGGAAATGTGATGGCTTGGAAGTTAGGTTAAAAAGGACAGGGTGCATAACTAAATGTCTAAAAGCAAGGGTCAGCTCATTTTGCTGTTGCTAATAGTCCTGACTGGCCAGTTAGATACAGAGCCAAGAATGGAGGCTGTGCCACAGTCATAACGGATAATAATTGAGCACTGCGGAAGCTCTTTTGCACAATGGCAGTTCCTGCTGTCAATTTCTGCTCATTGTGGGTTTTATCATTATTTAGATTATAGAATTGCAGGTTGCGCTGATTACATCATTCTGTAGTGAGTATGGGGCAATCAGCATAATTCAGTGAGGTCCCTATCCCATGTATGCACATGCATGGACATTTAATCTGTCCCGCAATTGTCTTAGCATGTCCTTTTCTCCTTAAACACATTGAATGATTTGTTAGAAGTGTTTATAGATCCATCACGGGGGGTCATGACAATCTATTGCCTTGGAAACTCTCTTCACACCTTCAAGAGAGGCATCTTTATGCACAGCTTGCACCACCACATTAATCTTTTATGAGAACGCTCATCGATATACCAGTAGCATCAAGAGGACGCTCAGACATAGAGTGTCAAGCTCTTACATACCCGCACAAACATACCAATACAGGATTATGTGTGAAAAATTAGGAGATAGAAAAAGAAATAAGGATGCAAAGGAGTAGAAGGACCTATGTTTCCAGAAATGTGGGAGGCTTCTGATGCAGGAGTCCCTTATTCTCCCTGTAGGTAGCCCATCTACAAATTTCCTTAACAAAACTGAATTACTCAGAGGTCCTGCACTGGTTTTGACCTCCAGCTTTGTTTGAATCTGGAGTTAGTACGTAGACCAATATGTGTCTTTGGACAGAGGAAGCTCGTGGCTGCAAACTGTTTCCTCCTCAGTGCGATTTACTGTGCACTGTTAAAAAGATAAATGTGGTTATCTATACCACTGACAGAAGAGAAGGCAAAGAATGACTGTCAGTATAACATGGGAACTGCAACTGTGCTTTTTTACTTGCATACATTTGCAGAGTGCAGCAGTCAAGTTTTTCCTTCTCTTCTCGTTGCTCTTGTAAAAAACCCACATTTTTAAAAGGCGTGTGAAACAGGGCTCTTGGCAAGAAGTTGAGAGGGAAGACTTCTACGGGAAGGAAAGAACATGAGATGCAGTGGGATGAAACTCTGAAAAGACTGCCTGCACTTGTAAGCCCCTTCAATCTTCTTTCTTCACTTCAAAACATTATACTCCTTAACAACGACGTCACACTCACCCATGTAAATATGAAGACCTCGTGGAGTTTCAAAAAGGAGATTTCACATGAGAAGATGTGAGGAATGTTATTTAAGTGTCTGCTTCAGTGCAGAATTTGCACTTTTATGGTGTTTTTGGGAAACAGTTGGAGTCTTTTTCACGGAGTATATGAAGAAGACATATCCGAGAGCTGAAAGTTAGGGTTATTCAGTAAAGCAACTTTGTCACATGAACTTTTCCACACTGAAGTGGTTGAAGAATGTTAAGAACTTCAGGTCAAAGTCCAGACCCAAGCTTCACCGGGAAGTTGCAGCTGATTGAACAGCTACATCCTATCAAAGAAAAACCAAGTACTATCGAAGATCTGTTTGCATGTATTTTGGTTTTTTTGAGGCCAGTCGAAACAATAAAAAAGAACTGCCAACCATTTGTGAGTGTTCTTGGATAAAGACATATTGTCCTTGGAATAACTTCGCTCATTTGTTTCCACTCGGGATTTTCTTTAATCCAAAGTCTGGGCAGCTGCCCAAGAAATACAAGTGTGACATGGATTTAAAAGCGTGATGTTGTTCATTCCTACAGATATAGGTTGGAAGCAGAAATTTACAATGCATGTATATCAAGCAGATGTGGGTAGTTAACAACCTTAGTAGTCCTCTTTGAGTGCAGTAATAACACGAACAATAGTAATAATGAGGCAAAACAATTTCCCTCTGGGATTAATAAAGTTTTTTGAATCTTGAATCTAATGCAAGTGCAGTATTGTTGTTGAGTATTACTTTAAGCTCTGTAGTGTTAAAGTAGTGTTGAACTACAACCACTTCCATGCTGCCATAAATACCAGATTGTAGCCACATAGCAAATAAACATGTTCAGTTAAACCATTCAAACTGGTTTACAGAATAAAGAAGAGCACAACCTGGTTATTACTATTAATTTCTGTATTCTCCATTGATGACATACGTTGCTACTCCACCAGCACTTGTCAACTTGTCAGTCTTGTCAAAAATAACTGCTGTTTATTGACTGCTATTTTAATCTTTTGTTCTGATCGGCAACAGGAACATTGTATTGCATTGTTAAAATGACTGACAGGTGGGAAACTGAAAAAGTTAGTAGCCCCTTAAAAACAGAGAAACCTTTGCAGTGTTGCTCCATTTAATATTGGAATGTAACAAACGCATGCCAATATGAAACCTTTTCAGTGACTAACTCTTGATACAGGAGCAGATTCAAGATTCATATTAATAAACTGATCAATTATTTGGTCATTCATTTTGTGAAAGAAACAGAAACTGACAAGCTATGAAGACCAGCAGCATGACATGAGGTGCTACCCTATCTGCCTTTGGGCTTGTACATTGACCACAACATCAGCAGCTCTCTCTGCTTGGCCTGTTATTAAAATATGTCCATCCTTATCTACCTTGCCCACCTTCTCTGCACCTACGTGAGAGCCGAGCATCATTTAAAGGCTACAGCTTGAACTCAAAACCCTCATGATGTTAACTTCTATCCCAGCATCCTGTTCAAACACATTGAACCACAAGGGAAAGTTATAAAATGATCCAAAGGCCTGGAAATGGAAATACACAAATAAAAATCATGCCAGCAATAGGATTGAGCAGCAAAGAGTCATGGAGCTATTTGCCTCTTTAAAGTTGGGGTTCTCATTTGATTTTTGCTGCCTATGCAGCATGACACAGAGTTAAAATACAACAGCAGATACCTTTTTAATTTGCATGTCCAACTTATGACAAAACAAGGAAGCAATACGCTTAACATGGTAATGCAATTGCAGCTGATGAATTTAAGTTGGCGTTGTAAGATAATTATTGCAAGCTGAAATTAAATTTTAAATGTAATAATGGCTGTGAATTTTTATTTTCCATTTTGCAGTATAATTTTTCACAACACATTCAAATCTCTGTAGAAATTATTTCTTTTGCATTAGATGTCATTGTCAACAGAGAAAATGTTAAAAGGCAGCACTGCATCTAATACACATAATTAGACATGCATTTAATATACGCATATTTAATAGTGTACAGCATAAAGCTGTTCTCACCACTGGACTCTCCATGATGCCTTTGAGGAAGATGAGGTCCAGGTCGTTGGCAGTCGTAGAGCTTGTGCTGTCACTCAGTGTGTCCAGGGCCTGATGCATAGCTAAACACACACACACACACACACACAGAAATAAAAGGATCAATCCCCTGCCTTCCTTATTTGACAGTTACCCATGTGAAATAGATTGAACATGTAATTTCGGAGAGAAAAAGGGAGAGAGTGAAGGAGAGACACATTTTTTACAGCAGTTTATACTACATGGCTGGAGCAGAGCGAGGAGCTGGGAGCTGCCTCACATCCTTTCCCAAGCAATTTCACCTCCTCCCCTCACCCTTCTCTTACGTCTGTAAGAAGCGACAATATCTCTCTCCCACAACTCCCAACTTCCTCTCTCCTACACACGCTCTTATGCACGTACACAAACACACGGCAGCCCAACAACAACAATAAAGTTGTTGCAAGAACAAACATTTTAACTGTGTTGGACACTGGCTTGGACTAAATGTATATGTAAATACTGTAAAGTCAAATGGTGCAATTTCTTCAGCTTTTATTATTTTCTGCAACAGCCTTGATATACAGATATATTTGATCAAGGTCAGGGAAGGTTTGGTCTAAGTTCAAAGCATCTTCACTGATTAGAATATGATGCATTAAGGTTCAAAACACACTGACATCACCTACCAGCAGGCATTAGTCACAGCAGACGTGACTGTCAGAGGAGTGGGCATTTTTTATTCAAAGGGAACATTTGTCTGCCGTAATTTTCTCAACAGACATGGAGGCTTTTGTTTTCTGAGCTAAAAATACACAACGCTGGCTTTTTATTTTCATAATGGAAGCAGACTGGTAGTCGACCAGAGCTTCTGCACAACCCACTTCATAGGTCTCATGCCCCAATAAGGCCACATTAAGCAGTAATTGGTCCAATTAGAGAGCTGCTAATTAGTTTTGTGCCCTAATTGCTTTCTATGGACTAATTCCAACCATATTTTAATCATGTAGATCTTATGCAAAGAAAAAGACAAGAATAAAGATGCAGAATACATATCAAAAAAAAAAAAACAGAGGGAATATTTACAGCTGTAAAAGTATGAATAAATCAGCCCAAACCTTTACAATGTTTTGTGTATTGTGTAGCATAAAGCCAGCCATTAGTATTAGGACCATGCATACTGAAACCATAGATACGCTTAAACACTGCCATAAAATATAATCAAATCCCCTTACAACGATCTTTTGCGTTAGAGGAGAGAAACTGATCAAAATGTGTTTGAGTGAGATTTTGTAGTGCTTTAAGAGGTGTGATGATGTAACAGATATTTTGAGAATGAGAAGAAAGCTATTTTCGGTCTGCTTCTGTGGTGCTCTATGTATTTTTACATGATTTTGTGCTATCTTCATCTTGGCTTGGATATTCAGGATGAAAAAGATTGAAAGCCATAAAGGAGGAGAAGTCCCATTTCCCTTCTGTTTTCTCTCCAACACCAGTTCTGCTCCAGCAGGAGAGTTGCCAGATTTGCACCTGGCAGAGAACATCAGACCAGCAGGCTCAGCTCACAGGACCTGCATAAATCTCTTTAATCAACACAGCTGTACGTCGACATTGTTGCCACATCCATAGTTTTCCAAGTGTCAGCTCGCCTCTGCTTTGCCATGTGGAGTGTATGTTGTTTTTTATTCTTTTTCTCCTTTTCACTCCTTCTCTCATGTACCTACGCTGCCATATGTTGCTAATCATTTGTCGTCATTTCACCACAGACCCAGTTTGACCTAGAAAACCTGACGAAACTATTTGTATCTATTAGAGATTATTTGCTTCTCTCTACATATTGTACATAGATAAACAGGGTTGCGTCCCTCTCTTCCATTTCTCTCCACGTGCATCAATGCAAAGACAACTGAGAACTGGCAAAGCAGGTCAGGAGCAAGTCTGAATGTCAAATTAAGAGACAGTATTTATTTGCTTCTTTTCCAACTGTAACTTTCTTCTGAAAATAAACTTCCTCTTTAGCATTCTGCTCGCGTATTTCATTTTGTATGCCGCCACAGTCAAAGCCATCCCTCATTGTATAAACCTGCATAGACCTCCATTAAAACTGCACAACAAGAGGCAAACAGCACTTCTTTTAAAATCACCTAGGGTATTTACTTTTCTTTCTGTTCATGTCTCATGTCATCTCCAGAGTTGCAGGTGGATGATTGTGTAATAGTAATATGTTGAAGTCTTTTTCATCCTCTGAGCCTTAACAGGTGAGAACTCAGGTGGAAGTCATTTTTTGCTTCAGTGAATCTAATTTCCCCACACTATGCGCTGTAAATTGATACCACTAGAGAACTTCCATTTAGCAGGTGAGGGCTTTAGGAGCACAAAAACGACTTGCGACATGTACGTCATGTCCTCTACAAACATGTCCTCTACTCTTCTCTGGGAATATAGTGAAATTTAAAACCCTTTTCATGCTTGAGTGGGTCTTGTAGACTATTTTGCTACTGTGCATCTAGTGGACTTAAGGTGAAAGGTGGAAAAACGTACAGTTCCCCAGAAACTGAGATAATGAATGCAAAAGTTCATGTTAACTAGAGTTGAAAAGTGTCATAAGAAAAAGGATAAATGAGAAAATGATTCATTGTTTAAATACATCTTTAGCGAAAACCTTCAGGTAAAAAGTTACTGTGTCAGCAGTGTGTCATTCAGCCGACATTTCCAATAATAACATATTGCGGTAGTCTCCTGCATCACCCCTCACTAAAGATTACCAGCCTTCTTCTCATAATGACTGCAGAGGACATGTAATCACAAACAAACCAAATTAAAGGTGCTTTTGTCTCTGCGAGTCTCATCTGAGCATCAGCTCACCTCCGAGGAGCACTACAATTAAACTCAATGTCATGGAGGCTGCCAAACAAGCGGGGCTGTTTTTGTTTGCGGTTAGAGCACAGTGGGGGAACATGAACCTCTTAGCCAGCACTTAGTGAAGGTTGTTCTGTTGCTATGGAGCGGTGGTTAGGGAAACACAGCGAGGATGGAGAGGGCGGCTGAGGGAACGGCAGAAAATGAAGGAAGATATGTGGGAAAGGTAGTTGTGGTCCATGCTGAACCCTCATGGGGTCTTCAACACAGACGAGTTCTTTTCCACATCCAGTTTGTGGCTATCAAAGCAGTCTAGGCTGGTCAGACTTGTTGACAGTATTGTTTAAATTGTTCTTTAGTATCTCCAGTGTTGGTGAGCACAACAGTCCCCTTAATGATTCACATGCATAAAACGTTAATTAACAAAGCATTAAGCATGGTTAAGTATTAACAGTTTGTGTGTTAATTGATCATTTTGCCCTGTAGGATTATACTTGCTATGTGTGTGTTGGTAAATAAATTGAAAGGCAGCTGATTACTATCTTGTTTCTACTTCAAATTCACTTTTTTAGTAAAAACCTGCTTCTTAAATACTGATATTCTCAGTTTCCTGAAAACACTGCTGGAAGTTACTGCAGCTTTATTTCTCCCTCTGTCTATTAAAGAGACAGGAAAGAGCATGTTGAGGATAAAATACTGAAACTGTTTTGGTTTGTCAAAGTCACCTCTATATAATGACATACTCCCGGGCCTTGAGAGACATTATTAAATACTTTCCAGAAAAATATAATTATTATCAATCCCTCAGGTAACAAAAGATAAATGATAGAGTCGGTGGTGAAGCACACTGAATTAAGTTCATTCCATTGTGGTATATACCAGACCTGATTAATCATTTATAACTGGCGTTTGATGAATTTGCCCTTATGTTAACAGATTCCTCATTCTTTTCACTTGCAGAGTGGACCAAACCTATTCAGACACAAAACACTGAGCATACAGAATACAAGTATTTCAGCTAAAATGTGAATACTGCTCTGCAGCGTATGTGTTCAGCTCAAATAATCAACATCCTCCCCATTAATCATTATTAAAAAGACAAGCTGGCCCAGAGAATGTGGCGTAAAGCATGTGTGGTCACACTAATGTAGCTGACAATCACTAAAATTTCTAAATTCAAAATCAATACAGCTACTGTACTGTTATTAAAGTAAAGCCTGAGGGTCTTCATGCCTACTTACATTTGTTAATATTGGGACACTGTGTGAAAGTGATGTGTAGAAGGTCATTTTCACCTCTTGCTCATTACACTAACTCTACATTGATATTATATTGAACATTCTTCAACATGAAAAACATACTGAGGAGCTTCTTCTGTGGCTACACTCTTCTGTTCAGGCAGTGTACAGACCGCATTCATGGATACTAGTATACACTTGATTAGTTTATTAGTCAGGCTGTAGCAGTGGTAGACATCTCTCATGTAAAAGCCATGCAATGTTTTCAGTCCTTCATATATTCTCTTACAATTTAATTTTGCAGAAGAACGTTTTTTAAAGTTCCCTACTAAAACAGGCACTGAGATAATGTCATGTAGCATCTAGGTCATTTATCTGTATATCATTTTGAAGTACACATGAACCATCAGTAAATATGTTTATTATTCATTTTAAAATGAGGCAGTATAACTTCCTATACTGTAAGTTAAATCTATCTTTGTTTATTCGTTAAGTCTGTATTTTTTTTTATAGAATAAAATCTATTATATTATGTTTTTTATATTGTACTGTTCCAACAACTGTTTGCACAACTCTCCCTTGAAAGGAGACATTTCTGAGGGAAACACTGTAACCCTGACCTCCTGTCTCTTGGGCAGCCAATCAGCAGGACGAGGGACTTTGAAGCTGCCATTTAGGCCGCCCTATCGCCATGGTGATGCTTGCTGGAGGCTGGCATGTTATGGGTGCTGGCTGGATCGCCTTATTAGCTGGCTGAAGGTCACCAGCTAACAACACTTCCGATATTTGTTGACATTTTGCAAATGGACAACAGCTCCCACTCCCCCCATGGCCACAGAGAATCTGGTCGAGACATAATTTCATGTGAAGTTTGGGTGGGGGGGGACTAGTATGAACAAATGTGTTGACTGCAGTTGCTGTTAGCGACTTTGACTGAACATCTGCCTTCCATGCAGCAGTTCATGAAAGAGCAAACAGAGATAGTCAGGGTGTGATACAGATGAAATAATTGCCAGTGTCACCACATTATCGGATATCCTCAGCCAGAACAGAATTAAATTGTCCCATTCTCTTGAAACCCCGCGATTATCTTTGACAGCCTAATCCTAACAACACAGTGTACTCAATGATCCATCATCTGTGTTTGAACACTGCTTCATTAGTCCGGCAGGCACACAGAATCTTCCTCTGATAGTGTGAGGCTTTCGGTGGGAAGTGACGGTGTATGGTACAGTGTATGTGTGGAGAGGGGGTAAGAGCGAGAGTGCCTGAGAGTTATTTGAAGGTTGTGAGTCTGACACGTTGACACGTGCTGTCTCTGATCACAACTCTGTTGCATATGAATGACCCCCTAGTTACTCTCCATGAATGTACAATGTACTAGAGGTCTCTCTCACACACATACAAACACACACACACACACACACACACACAAATCCATGCACTGTAGAGTGATAGGCATGAAGCAAATGGTTTGACTGAAACTGTGATCCATTATGTCTGTCACTGCTGTCATGTCAAGCTACATTACAGAGCGCGGGATATCTTGCAACATGTTATACTGTGACACGCAATAGCCCTGGCAATGATGTAATGACGCCTCTAACCTGGATTCATTTAAAATGACATATATAGAGCTGCTTCAATTATTTTCCACACACCTGGCAACCAGATGGGTTTAACCCTGTATATGCGTGTTTAACTGGATAAATAGCCCACAAGGCAGCAGACCCATGTGAAATGATGTAAACAAATAACAGATAGACATTCACATCATGTTACTGTGTAGTATGCAACTCCATGCAATAATAATGAGCACCATTAATTATAAAAAAGGATGTCACCCCAAGCACCAGCTCCTTTAATGACTTCTTCTCATTTTGGTTTCTTTACTTAACTCAAAGTGAATTCCTCTGTCTCTCACCCTCTATTGTTCTCAGCTTGACAATCAGGATTCTATTTCTAAACCAAATCAAAGAAAACGTGCCTTGTTTTCACTGTGGATATACTACCCTTCAGTGAATATTTAGAAGCACCTTTCCGTCTTTCTACATCTTCTTTTCTGTGTTTGGAGTCTGCTGCCTCAGATTCTTGTACATCACACACTGCCCCGGGTCCTGATGTGTCTTTGCTCATCTTCATCACACTCCCCTGTTTGAACCAGCACATCAAGAAGGAGGTGCAATGTGAATTTAAAACCCAGCTAGCCCTCACCAGCCAGCATCTACATAAGCAATATTCGCCTGCTTAGTTGCATTTTAAGTGATCCGGCCTTAGTTATCAGCTTCTGTTCAATATACCCGCAACAAAACACATAGCCGGAGAACTCATTAGTTTTCTGAACAGCACACACTCAGCATGCAGGTACCTGTTCTTACCTTCTCCCCCAAGCTTGATTTCCAGGCCCTCCAGGGAGTTGGCTGAGTCCCCCTCCTCCAGGGAGAGCCTACCAAAAAGGCTGCCAGCCATGGTGAACAACACCTCACAGCAGCACACCCACTACTGTATCGGAGGAAGACTGAGAGCTCTCCCCTTTCTCTCTCTCGCTGCCTGTCACTGATTCTCTCCTCTTTCTGCCAAAGCAGCTCCTCGCTCCCCTCCCACCCACCCCCCTCTCTCCACCTGTTCTTGACGTGAATGTGTATAAGCTATGCCTGGCTGAGCGTCTTCTCCTCCGCATGAATGAAAGGAGACAAGCGAGGGTTGTGGGCATGAGCAAAGAAAGGTGCAGGGAGGGAGTGGGAAAGAAAGAGGGAGGGAAGTATGATGCTTTCTCTAGGAGGAGGGAGAAAGGGAGGCGATTTTTTTTCTCCAGGCTTCCCTGTGGGGTTTAACTGGGGGAAAGAGCAGCAGAAGGTTGGCTTGTAGGATGGAGGCAGCATGTAGGGAGCACATACAGTTTTAAAAAAAAAAGTAATCGCACTGGTTTCAATTTTCTTTTCTGCATAAAATGGTCACAAATATCAACAAACTATAAAAACTGTCATGATCTTTCATGTCTTCATGGAACACACCCATTAAACATAAAACAGTGAAAGGAAAAAGCTAATGGAACATTGTTTGAACATCCGAATATGTCAAGTAGCTGCTCACTGAAGCTGTGGATTAGACCTGCACAATGTCTATCTGGTTGAGGTCTGGACCAAAGGTGGATTTTGTGTCTTCTAAGTTTATCTGTTTCGGGTCACTGTTGCTGGATCACCCAGCTGTCTTCTGAGCTTCAGCTGTCCAGATGCGGAGGCAGCAAAGCAGCCCTAAAACATTATACTGTACTCACTACACTGTACTTCACTGTTGGGATGATGTTTTGAAGTTGGTGACGATATTATCTGACACAGACACCGATACAAAACACGACCGGCCTTGTAGACACACAGCAAGTCAGGAGTTGTTATTTATTGTATGCTTTCCTCAACAAGAAGACGTGTGTTCTCTCACCCTTCTCCAAGCCTGTGCAAAGATAGCCTCGCTGAAATGTAGTTTTTTTAATAATAAAAATAAAAAAAGACATGAGTTGGTATGGATAGACGATTTACTGTGTGACTAAAAAATGTCATGTCTTCTCAACTCAGCCTTCAGCTGGTGTACAATTCAAGACTGACTGACAGCCCATTACAGAAAGGAAACTCCACACATTTTAACTCTCTGTGAAACTGCTTTTCTCATTCTACCCTGCAGCTGTCTGCTGCAATTTATAACAGCACAGTAAAAACACAACAAAGCTTTGACTTCTAGATTTGGTCCTGTGCAGTGAAAGCATGGTTCTCTGCCAGGTCAGAGATGTATATGGACCTTTTTTTTGCTCCTCAAACAATAAACTATAATTCTAATGTTGTCAGAGAATCAATTTCAAGCTATATAGTTGAAGAGTCTATTTGAAACACCAACAGCAGATTCCGGCAACTTTTTTATTTTAGAAAAATATTTACATATTTTCCTCCTGGGATCAATTTTATCAAGCACTTTAGATGGCCTGGGAATTATTGCAAGACATGACGCACTCTTTGGACTTGCTGCAATGTTTTCAGATATTGGAGTCTTTACTTATTGGAGAGATTACTGTGAAGCACCAGACTCAATTCCTCTACAACATATTTACTTTAGGCTTGAAGTACGACCAAACTGTCTGTTAACAAGAAAACAATGAAACTTGTTAATCCACTTTATAAAATTAAACAACCATCTTCCATCCATCAAACATCCATATTTCAACAAAGAAACTTGAACTGGATAAAATAATCTTACTGCAATTGCCAAAGTAGTTATGACCCAAGCAAGACACTCAAACTGTGATCACACATGACTGAACACCTCTAGGGTTCCACCCTACTATTTCCGTTATCAATCCATAAAAAATCTCTTACTAAAAGCATCCAGAGAAATTCTGAATGCATATATGTGCACATACACATTTGTACTACTGGTGGTGCAGATGTGACGTGCATGTGTGCATGAGTGGAAGTCTGCAAAGGATACAACAGCAAATCCTTTGAGGCATGACTGATCTAAGACTAGAGTTTTAGCGCTCCATTAGCCAGCTCATTAAGTCACATTAGAACTTGGGAGATGAAATACATGTCCTGAGTGCTGAAATAACCACAAATCCTTCCATATCTCCTCCCCCATGTCTCCCTCCATATCACTCTCCCAGAGACCGACACACACACACACACACACACACACACACACACACACACACACACACACACACACACACACACACACACACACACACACACACACACACACACACACAGATGTCACAGAAAGACCAAGCCACTTACCAGAGTCAGAGCTGGACGTTGCCACGGGCATTTTCAAAATTGGTTCCTCCCCAGTATCTTCAACAAAACTTGTAAGGTCAACTACAATGACAGAGAATGCAAAAAGAGAAAAGGGAGAAGCAGTGAAAACATTAATTAAGTATTGATTGCCAACATAAATGCTAAATCCGTTAAGCATAAGACAACTGAGGCAGAAGTCTGATACGAGGGATGGAGATTAGACTTGTGTTGTTAGGTTGAGGTTCTGCAACTTCAACACACAGGGATCAGTAAAAGTCTTAATGCAGCGATGACAAAACAAATCCTTCTCAGTCATAATCACAGTCAATGGACTTACACACACAGCTCATTCCTAATTTATCTAAACAAGCTCCCACACAAGACAAACGGTATCTAACTTTGGTAATAGCTAAAAATAAAGGACCCAGTTGCTCTGGTAACACCGTTTTATCCTGTTTTAGCCGTCATGTCCTTTGGGAATACTATTAGCAACAGTTGGAAAGATTGAGTGAGTGGGTTGAGTGAGTGGACAGGCCAGCTAACATTAGCTTAGTGAGGATCTCTGTTGATCCTAATTGATCCATTTAACATGAGGCAACATGAAAAAGCAACAACTATCGCAGGCTAAAGAATGAGAGACTACGCATCTGCTGTCCTGAGATCCAAAACTGGCTTATCAGGCAATGAGGAAGTGGTGAAACAAAGATAAGCAAGCAGGCACATGGCAATTAGGAGCTAAGGATGGGGCGTGGGGAACACAAGCAAAACAGACACTCACTAGTCATGAGCACTGGATATCGAGGGCTGGGGAGAAAAGGGTGAGTAGAGGCATCAGAGAGACAGAGAGATCAGACAAGAACAGTGGGGAGGAAGAAAAAAAGCAGGAGAGAAGGGGGAGAAACCCTGTTATCCAAGGATGTTAATTCCCGGTTGCCATGACAATCGTTATCCAGGGTGGAACAAGTGCTGTGGTGGCTGATACCCAGCAATGTCACTACAGGGTCACGGTGTATGACTGTGTGTGTGTGTGTGTGTGTGTAAACATAGAACTCTTATTTCAGCCTCATCACCATTGATCAGACCTGAAGCGATGAAGCATCTTTTCACAATGTTCCAGCATTTGAGGAATTACACTAACAAGCCAAACAGTGGCACTATCAGTCACAGTAAAAAATACTTTGTGAATGCTTCAAGGTTACAACATTATTTATTTAATAAAATGAATAAATGCATTTGTTTCCATTAGATTGAATGACATTATTTACCTACGGAGAAGCTAATATTTCAAAATTGGCTCACTGGGCGACATTTCTTTTTATTAGGAAATACGTTTCTATCACACACTACTATTTTTTACAGCCTCTCAGGTGTCTTTATACATACATATAAAGATGTCTTCTGGCCCTGTGGTATGTAAATTTATTAATATGATGCTCTGTGCAGGGATCAAAATATTCCCAAATCCTATCCGTAAATATACTTGCAGGTTTGCAGGTTTGCAGGTTTGTGTCTAATCATTTTGTCGGCACATTCGGGGGAACCGGTAAACAGATTTGTATTTATTTTTTCTACTTTTTGCTGTTGTGAACCCACTGGAGAAGGAAATATTTCAGTTTTAATTCAAACATAGCAGCCCACTAAAATAAAAGAAGTCTAGGGCTGATTTAGGAATAAAGTTCTGACAAAGATCTGGGACAATTGTGCTTCTGCTTGTCATACCTCTATACCCTAGGTTCAAAGAATTCATATCAAGAAACTTTATCGACACTAATGACAGCATGGATTCAATTTAGCCTTCTGTTAATCATAATCCACCATCCATTAATACTTGCAATAATCTAGTTTATTCTAGCATATCTTTTAAACCTGTTCATGGCTTCTATGCTTTTTTGTGACCCCCTATCTTTACCTTATGTAATAAATCCAATTCTCCTCCCTCACGGACACGTTTTTATCACATTTGGAATAGTACCACCTGAACTCACTGTGACAGCTCAGTTGATTTTATTCTAGAAGTTAGTTTCATTTCGCTATATTTTTTCCTTCTGCACATTTGTGGGGACAACATGTTCACTTGTTAAACAGCTGTAACTGTTGCCACCTGTGTGACAGTGGAACATCATCTTACAGTAAATGCTAAAGGACCAAGTGCTTTTGCAAAACTCAGTGAACCACATCAGCCCCCCCAGCCTCATCTGTGGCATCCCATATTCACACTGCAAAGTGACAGCGCTTGTTAAAAGTATGTAGAGACCACATGGCAGCGAAGAAGTCAAAGCCAGCTGCAGAAATGGTTGGCTGTTCTAGAGCTGGCCTGACACATCGGGGAGGTCGAGAAGTAGGAGGAAAGCTGGGGTAAAATGAGCCAAGACCTAATGATGGTGCAATCATCACTGGTGGCAGCACTGACTTGGTAACTGGTGGCATTTTATAGCAGAAAAGCCTTAATGTGTAATAAGAGTTGCAACCAGTAATCAAGGTCTACAATCAAGGATGAAATATCTCCCCTCTCTCTCTATTAGTATTAGCACCCACACACACACACACACACACGCCTCCATTTGTCTCAATGTATTGCAGGAAGAGAGCAGCTCAATAGCACAGCTGCCATGACATCATATTTGCAGACCTGCAATCAGCTCTGCACTGTCAATTTATTCAAACATTACATTACATTTGCATTTCTAGATGTTGGATGATCTTTACTAAATAACTTTTTCCAATGTAAGTTTAAAATTCTAGTATTTCACTGACACTAGCCCACGCTATATGTTGTATGCTAGAGAACAACATTAGAATATAATTATGTATTATTTATTATTTTCTTTAGGTAGTGCTTTTAGATATATGAAAGATACAACTGCAAATAAAGTTATATTGCATTGCATACTTTGGCCCAGAGCAATGACACAAGTGATGACCCAGGTGTTTGTATGCCAAGTGTAAAATGCCTTGAGCTGTTCCCACAGTGAAGCTGCATTAAAGCCTGTAAACATGCTCACACACACATGCACATGCACCAGCGACCAAACAAGTCTTAATCCACACATGCAGGCTGGCGTCAGGCCTAAAAATAACCCTGTGCTCCCACAGGTTCAGCTCCTCTCATTACTTTACAAGGGAAACTGTTGTATCCAAGACAACCAAGAGCAGCTCTGTGCCTTTTCCCCGGCGCTTTGCCATGGCAACAAGGGAAAATGCGTAAAATAATAATAAGTTGGAGCTAAAATTGGATTTGTTAAAAGGTTTGAGCTACACTTCAATACAGAGTTGCTCTTTATCAGAATACATTATTTTATATCAGATTTTCTATAGTAGGGGAAAAGAAAGTGTGTAGAATAACTCAACAGACAGGAAATCAATTTTGACACTTCACCAGTCACAATTCAGCTTCTTCAGAGTTATAGTCTATAATGAGATTTAGCTAACTTTGATTTCAAACCTGTTGTGTTTTACAGCAAAAACTAGAAAACCTATAAATCAATCCAGAAATGCTGAATACTAACGTGAGCTGACGCACACTGGCTTCTTTAGGATTATCCTCTTTAGTAGGAAGAGTCTGAAAAATGTATTTAATTAGTTTTATAATATTCTTACAAAAACACAGGAATGTCAGTGACCATAGGAGCTTCTTCTGTGCATCTACCCACACAAACCGTGAAGCAAATACTAGTATGTCTATGAGTTGTAAACTATATTATAAACTAAATTCTTTCTCAAAAGACAGTTTTAAAACTATTTATTCGTGTGATAACTCAAGTCTCTACAAATGCCTGTTCAAATGCAAACAGTGTGTCGAAGGAGGGGATACATTCAAAAGCACGTTAAAGCCAATCAGTGCTGCATGGGTGAGTGATTTTCAAAATAAAGTAGCACATGTGTATTAATACACACAACATGCTACTGCTACACAGCCTGGAAAAGACACTTGATGTATTTTTTTCTGGGGACATATTAAAGTTTGCCTCAACATGTCGGAGGTTATCTGAGGACAAACGATTAACTGTCAGCATCTTTGAGGTTCATTAGCCACATGTTATTAAAAAATCTATTTAACACTAGACACAAACGCAGTAAGTTTAAATATGCATATATTTTGTACATAGGCCTGTAGGACTAAATGAGGAGGTCATTTTTATGAATGACATCGCAGAGGTAGGAGAAAAGATGCTGAGGTGGCGTGAACCGCGGCTGAATAATCTCTCTGTGGAATCGAGCGTGTATGGTCTGTAAAGCCTTTGTCTCTAGATACAGTTGATTAGGATTCCTGTTTGATGCAGTAATTAATCACTCAGTCCATTAAAGCAGATAAATTGAACAGTGTCATGGTCAAGCACCACTGAAGGTCTCACGAAGAGTATTCTCCAATTAAAATAACCAGGATGCCCTCTGGCTTTTTCTATAAAATACGATCTGCAGGAGGACAAGGGACATTGCTTTCAATTTTTTTAATGTTTAAAACTATGTTCAAACATTTTTATTCAAATAATGTCACAGGGTCTGTGCAAATTTTCTGCCATTTCATCCAATTTAATGTCTCATACAACTTATATTACAAGGATGAAGGACACATTTTCAAAGTCTAAGTAGTCTAAGAACTTGCAAAGTTCTTAAATGGTTAAAGAAGTGCTTGGATGATATTTCTGTCAAGGTAAACCAGACCTTCTGATCTTGCAGCCAATCCCCAAAGCTGCCAAAAGCAGGGAGATTTATGGTAAACCTCCCACTTCCAAGACATAAACTGATAAGGAGGCAGAAGTTTCTCTAATCCAAGTCAAAAGCTCTTTGAAATGAGACCTGTCTGTGTCGTTTGATATGAAAATCCAGTGGGGGGATTTTCATTTTGTTATAAGTTACTACAACTTGGGTAGTTTTTAAGGAAACTGTTTTGCTTTGACTTCAAAAGACTGCTCTAAAATTAACACCATCATCCTCTGAACTGCATCAGTGTCTTTGAACAACAAATGACCTGCAGAAACTTGTTAATCTCTTCATTTAGAACATACAAAGGTCTTTTACCATTTCAGAAGCACCTGTTGTTTATGGTTTTGTTATTAGGTTATTCATGGCTGATAATATTAATTCCCTACCAATTGTAAATTAACTTCAATCTACAATTAACGTCATTTGCGTGTAAACTGAAGCTTTGGTATTATAATGACCTTTAAAGCTCCCAACTGGACAGTAGCACTAGTAAAAAAATAAAAATCACTGCTTTTTGGCAAATGTCATTTGAATAGATGATTAAATTATTCTTAGTGTGACACGTTGGAAGAAAACCACCAAGCACCACTTGAGTAAACTCTTGTTTTTGAGAACAAAAAAAATACATTATAGCTAATAAAATATGCACAAATCTCAAAGTCACTAACATTTCCCTCTTTCTTGCACAGTGCAATTCAGTTTTAGTTGTGAGTTAATGAAGTGTGATCTTCAGATATTTGGTGTGGTGATAAAATCCTGGATGACACGGTGTGTGGCACAGTGTAAAACAATTCAACAAAACATGGATCTAACTATTTCTCATGTGTGCCACGCGTGTGAGACACAGGCGAGCACCTGTCCTTGTCTTGGGCCATACGTGCACAAACATCTGTGCACGTCCACCGACTTCTGTGCGCATGCGCAATGGCAGTGAACAGGTGCGTGACGTCCATCTAGTCTTTGTTATGAACATTATTGTTTAAATTTCCCTCCCAGTGTTTAGATGGAGAGCACGAACGAGAAGTGCTTGTGAAAGATTGAGACGTGCGCGGCTTCTGGTTAAGTGGAAATAATAATAATGGTAATATTAAAATGACTAATAATAATAATAATAATAAGGCGCATGCTCCATGAGGTTTGACAACGAGGGGATTTCAGCGCCATGTATGAGGCTAATAAGAGAATTGACAATAACAAAGTGTCTGCGTGTTCACCAGCAGCCACCTGGCGAGTCGGTGTCCACCAACACACGACCAACACCTCGGTTAGACAATAAGAAACAACTAAACATAAGAATAAGAAACAGCTTCGTGGAGCTCACCTGGCCGCGCACCTTTCTCCGGACGCCTTCTTCGTTTTGTGAGATGCAGCAAACCTGTTTAATCTCTGCAGTCTCTGCAGCCCACGAACTGCTGTCTGCAGCGAGACCTCACCTGCAGCGGACCGCGCGTTCCTGCAGCTCCATGGGTTTAAAAGCCGGTCGGCTGCCCCGTGTGTGCTGATCCTGTTCCCTGCAAACAAACGCGTCTTCTGGTGCGGTGCCTCTCTCTCTCTCTGTGTGTGTGTGTGTGTGTGTGTGTGTGAAGTTGCTGCCGTCGACGTGAAGCCACACAAGCGCAGCAAGAGGAGAGAGAAGCTGAAGCGTCATCCCGGTGATGTGGCGCCATCTAGTGGCCACAAGAGCAGGTGCAGCTGGAATAAGTGGAAGGCACAAGCAATTCATAGGCCAACTTGTCTTTATTGTAAATCGATTACGTTTGATACAAATTATTTACATATCTGGCCAGAGAACAAATACATCAAGAGGGGCAGACGGACAGAGAGGAAGGGGAGAGCTTTGCATGCACGTTGAATAATTGCATTCAAAAGTACAGAGTCACGAAGTACAGTGAAGGTTGTCTCAGTGTTTTTATTATTTGATTGTTGCTTAAGCAGAGGGTGGGGTGGCATCGCACTCTTTTACCACTGATCGCTGTAGTCCAAGCTGCAAGAGGAGAGAAGAGGCGGTTTAATTCATTGGTATTTATATCTACTGCATCCTACTCCCATCCCATAGAGTCTGACAGAGATCCATAGTCCACAGTGAGATGAGATGCTACTCAGCACTATGACCATTAACAAAAGCAATGTGTGTGATAGTGTGCTTGGATCACTCTTATTTTCATTTTTAAAGTCCATAGCAATGAAACCAGGCATACTTTGAATTGTCATTTGTTTCTCTCACCGTGGTTCAGTGTCCTGGCTCGAATCATCCCCAAACAGCAGCCACGCCACTGCCTGCTCAGGGGTCGACCTCTTCCCGTACCTGGAGAAAACACCAGCATGTTACAACTGCCACTCAGCATTAAAGCGGAGACTCTGATTCATGTGAAATCCCTCTGTGCTCTCCGCCAGCAGCCACCCTGAACCCAGCGGCCTTGTAATAAATTTCAACTTCTTTTTTTTTTTTTTCTTTTCTTTTCAGGAATCATCCAGCTGTGAACAAGGCTGCACCCACCCAGCAGGCTTCAGCCTCTCTGCTCAATCTCTGCACTTCAGCCACAAATTGGCTGTGCAAGAAGAAGAAGAGTTTTCAATTTCACTTCCCAGTGTCCAGCCAAACAAACACAACACGAGCTCCTCCGAATTTGTCATCTGGAAAGTGTCTTCTGCAAAATAAATGCCTGACCAGGGGCTGCGCTGTGTGGCCGAGCCGAGCGCAGTGGCAGGTTCAGCCTCTTTGATTACAGAGCAGGGGGGGGGGGGGTAAATGATGGAACTACACTGGTCTCTCTCTGGAACAGATGAATTTATGGATCCCACTGAGAGGTGATCTGAAAGTGAATTTTAACACCTGCTAGATATTTACCTCTCCAAACTCTTCACCATAATCTAGGTACAGGAAAATGACTGGGCCTCTGATGTCCCTGTATGGCTTTTACATGATTTAGTGTCACACCAGAGACATTACAGGTTTCTATTTAGTCTAAACTCTATAGATAACTGTCTGCACTCTTAGCCCAGCAATGGGATGTGGCTGTGGCTGCAAATGCGTCCTTGAATCAAACACTTGATCCCTCACATGAAGGCAGGTGGACTAAGAGCTTGGAAAAACAACACCACGCGTTTTTCCGCATTTATTAGTTGGTTCTCCCTCTAGTTTGGACCTGACTCACCTCTGCCTGGTGATGAGGTTGACATAATGCCTGACGGCTGCGTGGTATTTGGCCCACTCCTCGGGGGAGGCGTTGCTGCCCGGGCTCTCCGGTTTGGGGGGGTATGCGTCCGCAAAGCTGCTCAAACACAGCAGCAGGCAAACGACGAGCGCTGCGAACATCACCCACGATCTCAGCATGTTGGCCATCTGAGAAAGAGAAGCGAGCACCCCTTGGTGATGATGTTCCGCCTCAATGAATAAAGAGATGCAGCTGTTCCAGATGTTTTCTAATGAATAACTCAGATGATCAACACGCAAACGTCGGTTAAACATCAAAGTGCAGCAAAGTGAGAAAGAACTAAGACAACTTACTTTTTGACAGTTGTCTCCTGATGTGGTCACGCCGGCTGGTGCCCTGTCTTGGTCCTCTCCTCTCGGTTCCCATGGTTATATAGTGTGGGATGGATACCTGATGCGCACTGACAAACACTTAACCACACCCCCCGCTCCCTCCTCCAGCGCGTCTGTTCGGCGGGTCACTCAGAGCCCAGCTTCACCCTGTGGCTGCATGACTTGAAGTCTAAAGGTTTAGTTCAAGCTTTTCACTATGTTAATAAAAGATGCGTTCACCTCCTCACAGAAGAAGCATCATCCAGCTGTGAAAGTGAAATAAATGGAAACCTGCAGGACTGTGCAGCCATAAAACAGCCCCCGTTATGTTTTATGAGCTGAAATCATAAGACCTAACAGGGAATTATTTTATGGTGCCATGGTTCACATAGGTTAAAGGCGGCGTTTTCACTTTTAAATCAAACCTACATTACAGTCAGTCAGAGGGCTCACTGCACTGACCGCCCCGTTACTGGGAAATGGCTGCAACACAACAGGGGGGCCACAAAAGCCACACAACACATCAGACAATCAGAAAATAATACCACCGGCCCTCCACACTTAAAATGATGGCCTGCACAGCACTTGAGAGGCCACAGTGTGCGAGCAATCGGAGAGAATTGGGAGGACTGACCCTGCTTGTGCTGCAACACAATCTCTGCAATCAAATTTCTGCAAACATCATGACTGCAATCACGCTCTAGAGCTCTGTTGTAGACATTTTCTTCTGATTTCACCTTTTTGCCAGGACTATTTAAACAGAGCACACAGCCAGTCGGCGTGGGCGAGCAGCACTCGTGTGCTTCTAATGTTTTTTAACAAAGTCATAAGTGCAAACATTTGCAATATGATGTTAAAATACTGTGTATTACTTTACAAAGAGACAGTAACTTTCCATTAACTCTCTGTCTTAGAAGGAGTGAGCTGCACCAGACACAGCAGGTAAATGAATTTGGTTTTCAGACTAATTAAAGTGAGTGTCGTGCAGTGGCACAGACATGTTGTAATCAGGCTCATCCATTTGTGTTATTGACTCCAGTCTACTATATGCATTGGTAGCTAATGAACAAATACACTGCTCTTGAGGATATGGAACAGGAACTGTCGTGACTGTGCTGCCACTGAACTATACTTCAAAATGCTGACGTGCGTTTGGCAGGTCAAACTTTCATAACTTCTCTGACGTATCAGACCTGCTTAAACGTACTGGTGCTGATTCATGAATATGATGTGTAGCGTCCCCGTGAATGATGTAGTCTAATTCGTCTAATGATCAGCCCCCGACACCTTTGGCCTTCTCTGTGCTCATCACTCCTGCATGCATAATTCAGATGGTGATAAAGCCTTTATTATAGTCTAAAGGTAGAGGTCACAAGGCTGCAGCATCCACAGATCAATAACACTATTGTGTTTCACACACCCAAATGGAAATAGTAGCACTGTGCATCAGTGGAGTCATTTTCAGCACAGCCACTCTCTCTTATGATTGAATCAAATGATTCACTGAGGTGTTGTCCGATCAAATTCCACTTTTATTAACCTTTACATGCCGCCTGTTCAATTTTGTATCACTCTACGCATGAGGGCGAGCGTGATGCTGAGTTGACACGAGCACCCACTGGCGCAAAAGCACTGTGTACACAAATACCTTTCAGGTCAAGTGCTGAGACTGTGGCTAATGTGATCACATTTATGACCATTGCAGCAGTTCCTGTTTATCTTGGATCTTCACGGTCTGCTGTTCATTTCATGACGCCTGAAGTCATTCCTTATCCATCACTGCAGGTGCAGTGATCTCTCTTTAGTGCGTGTGTGCGTGTGTGTGTGTGTGTGTGTGTGTGTGTGTGTGTGTGTGTTAACACATATACATTAAACAAAGGACAAATGCAGCTGTATAAATAAATGTATGTATTTTCATTACGAAAAACTATTAAGCTGTGATATTTCACTGAGTGAACACAGGTATAATAAAGAGGTATAACTTCTCATGTAGTTTTCATTTACAGTGTGTTTAATCATGTGATCACATAAATTAAGATGTTTTTTTTTTCTCTTAGTGGGGAAATCAGTTCCATTACGTACATCTGAGTTTGGAGACTTATTAATCTGGCTGCAGGTTCACTCTATATCTAATAAAGGGGCAGAAATGTGTTTTTATTTTTTGTTTTTTTGTCTCTTTGTGGTCATTTTGCGTCTTTTAAATGGAACTCTATTACTTTTCAAACAACTAATAATAACACTCGCTCTAGCTCGGGGGCTCCTTGGCCTCTTGGGTCCTTGTGTTGTGCCCCGTGGGCCCATTCAGTGATTCATCCATGCATGCAACAGGGGTCCTTAGCAAAAATCAAACAGAGGATGTTGCAGCTACTATATGGCGTACATCCTAGCCACTCACACTCCAACTGCTCATTCCTCAAGAGCTTTGATGTCAGATTGAAGATACAGGAAGAGCAACGTATTGTGCGGCTAGAGAATAAACATCAAAAAGGAAGCCTTCATCATCATGTTTTATTGGCGTGCTAATCAGAGACACTCTCGTGGTGCCAGCAGCAGCAACATGTTGTCCTGCTGGGCTCCCAGGGGAAGTCATGACAACTCTTCTGATGTGCTGTTTATAGAGCCATAAAAAATGATGGCTTTTCTTTTGTCTGTCCCTAATCCCTTGTCAAAAACACAACTTGATTTGAGCATAAATCCCTGTTGATAGCTTAAGTAGAGCTGCTGCTCTTGTTGACAATAAAACAGCAGTTAAAGTGTATATGGCTGCGCCATAAAGGTTGTAAGTGGATTGTAATATTACACTTTGATTGTACTGACCATTTCTGAGCAATTACTGTGGCATCATTCAAACTGCTATTTGAGCGGCAATTAGTGTGCTTTAGCTTTTACCGCCCAATTTGTACAAAATAACAAAATGCGATCTCAATTGGAAAATCGTGGCTTTTAACAGTGTGATTATTTGAGGGAAAATTCAAATAGCTAGAGGTAATTAAATAATGAGGAAATCATCTCCCATTCAAGGGAGCTGACATGCGCCCTCTGCTCTGTAATCACCCATTCGCCACAGTTAAAGCTGGCTATCCTGAACATTTAGTTAATTTTACTCCAGTCATCAACCTCTCTGCCTTCACTCTACCGACCATAAAAGTCAATGGCAAGAAACAACAATGTGCACAAGACAAAGTCATTAGTTGCTCCATTGTTTGCAGGTAAACACTGAGAATGTAACAGCCCCCAGATAAGAGTGAGAGCAGACAAAGTTTTCACAGTCCAATAAACCCCAGCTAATGCACTCCAGAAGAGCGGTTTGAGCCCCTATAGAGGGGAGAAGTGTTTGAGTAGCCATCAAGGAAAAGTTAATAGCACCAGTAGGAGTCCACTGATTTTAAAAAACTTTCTCATCTTATTCAGTTTTACCAACTTTTCCAAGTGATGCTGGTGCTAATGACCACGGTGGCTTTGTTAGGTAAGACGTGGATACATTTACATAACGTCTTTCTCTTACGTGGGAACTGGAACTTAGCTGGAAATCTACTTACTGTAGGTATGTACCTGTCCGCCTCAAATGCAGCTCTAAAAGCTTTTCCCTTCACTCTGATAGACAAACCACCTAGATTTCCATTTTCATCACACATGCTGCCCAATCAAAAGAAGAAGGGAAGATTTGACACACACACACATACGTCCATTCTGGTGTAAGAGCAATCTCCCAGGAGAATGTCTGACTCCTTCCTGCTATCGCAGACAGAAAGGGGGAAATGATTATGCGTTTTTATTTAGCCTTATCTCCATGGAGGGGGAGCCACTAATATGAACAGAGTGCTTTTCAGGCAGCCAGGTCTGTTTGCTCAACTCAGGAGACAAAATGTGGGTTGATGGCTGCCCACTACCACACTGTGATAATTCATGAGTATAAATGGCTTTTAAAAGGGGGCCACCAAGTGTCAGTCACCAACACTGAGTAAGACCAGCGTCCGAACAAATATTTCTCTTTAACGTCCACGTTAGAAACCTTTTCTGCCTCTCATCGCTCATGCAGACTCTACACTGTTGTTCTGCCACAACAGCTGGAGAGCAGAGCTGACCAATTACAGCAGTGCCCCACCGACTGATGCGTTTATGAGCAAGGATGCAATGGCAGCTGCAGGTAACTCCTAAGATAAATGGCAAGACAGGTGCTGGAGGGCTGTTCGATTCAGAGCATGTTCTCAAAGTCAAGACGAAGAAAGTCAGGGAAGTTTGGTGTTGCTGTTTGTTCATCAAAATAATCCCCATAAAACGTGCACTACCTCACTCATATCCTAGAGATGAAACAAGCCGACAGCATCGCACGACAGAAAAGATGACGTCCCACTATATGTTATATGTGATGCTGGACAGAAGCAGCTGATTGCCTGCATGTTACGGAGATTTCACACCTCCTGGGGGTTGAGTCAGGATATCTTCGTCAAGGGACGTCAATTACACAAACCATGAAATTGGATTTTTTTTTTTCCTCTCATTTCTGGGGATCTCTAAATGAAGAGGCTCTACGGTCGGCAGACGCGGTACACACACAGATACCTCCAGAATCAATTCCTATAGTAATTAGGGTAAATGAGCTACAAGTATCTGAACTGGTGGGTCATCAATACCTAATGACCCATTGTTTTCTGAGACTGCAATATGTTTCTGTCCATCTTTACTAATATGTTGCACTAGATTTCTTGATGAAGGGAAACTTGAGGGCAATAGCCTCTCACCAGAATAACTAGTTATGGTTTGTTTTCTTGTTTTTCTCCACCATCAACCCCCCTCCACTGTTTTGACTGTTTTGGCTTCGAGCTGTGTGCGTGAGAGGCCATATATCAGGAGCACCTCTGAAAAATAAGGGGTGGTATTGGAGCAGCCTGGAGTGTCAATTAAAGAAAATGTTGCTGCTGAAGTGATACACAGTCAAAACCTAAATGGTTTGGCAGTCAGTGTTTTGACATGGTCCATGGAAGCAGATCTGTGAACCAGCTGGACTTACTGTTACTATCAGGGCACTAAGATGATCATATTTCATCAGGCGTACTGTTATCTCACAAAATCGGCTGTTAATCTATAGTAGGTGTTGAGATGTTGCACTGGATAAGTGAAAAATGTGGCGCTACAGGGAAAAGTCATCATGATTAAGGAAAGTCAAATCATTGAGGTCATTTGTATTAATTCTCTGGGGAATATAAATGTCCGTAAGAAAATCCATGACAATCCATCAAACAGCTGTTGACATGAGTCTGGACCAAAGACCAGACCAAAATTGCAATTCTCAGAGCTATGCAAGTGGAATTGTCAAAAGCAGCTCTTCAAAAGTTGCCTTTCTGATGGCCAAAAATTTTATTCTAACATTTTTGGTTATAATAATAATAATAGCATTTTAAAACTTAGAATCGTTTTAGTATTATTCTTACTACCAAATTATATTGTTTATTTTCCATTGCACCACAAAGGTCTTGGGCAATGTTCAGTTTAATCTTTGATTTCATGTCCAAAGCAAAGATATCAGTGAAGTGAGTCCGCAGCAGAGTAACATGTAGCAAACTCTCTCGTACGTCTTCATCATTCCCGTCATCACCATCCTCCACAGTCCCATCTAACCTTCTAGTCATTTGTATTTCCCTTTAATAGTGAGATGAATGATGTTAATCAGCACCTGGGAGCTCTGTGCATCCCTCAGCTCCGTTGTGTCCTGCTGTAATAAAGCGTTCTGCCTGCCTGAGTAATTACTTTCATCTGTCTGGGAGCGAAGACCTGACCACATATAAACAACTCAAGCTGCACCGAAACACCAACCTCCTTCCTCTAACTATGGCCTTTATGAAAAACTGAATGTTAAGGCAAAACAAACGTGATCCTGACTAATGAGAGCTACTGTATAGAGGAGGAGCCCGTGCTTGACAAAGTCTTTTATTCAGTTTGATTATTACACCAAGAGCTCTGCCTGCCACTGAAGTTTCCCTTTAATGCATCATTGAAGAGCATTAGTTTAAAACAGAATTAGTAAAACAAAGCCAGGTTTAAACATAAAAGTAGGCTTAATTAGGAAATCTTATTTTGAAACAAACTCATAGGTACAAATACAAAAACAAGAAAACATAAACTTAACATCCAGACAAAGCCCATATATGTATATAAACACACAATGTTATAACTGGTAGCTAGTCAATATACAGTAAAGCCACAGAAATGCTCTTTCATATTCCAGCTTTAAGGGTTCATTCAAGTAGCAGTAACAGAATCATAACATGTTAAAGACTGTCCTTCTTTAGCAGCGTCTCCACCATCTTGGGTAGGAAGGCTTCCAGGAAATGGAAAAAGTCCTGAAAAGCTCCTGCCTTGTCACTGACTGGCTCCATCTTGAGCACGGCCCTTGTGCTTTCTGTTCCACCGACCATCTGGGGCTGAACCCTGAACTCCAGGGGCTCTTTCAGCTCTGGCTCTTTTTCAGTGATGTGAGCTGTGACCTGAGACTCCAGCTCCACACAGCTGCCCTCTGGACTCGAGTCTGCATCTTTGATCAGCTCCCTTCTCACTTTGCGCCTGCCAGCCCATACTATGTGCTTTTGCACACAGAGCCAGTGAGGGAATTCAAGCCTGCCCCTTCTTGCCAGTCTCGGCTTTTTGCCCTGTGGCGACACAGAATCATCGCTGCCAGAAGACAGCGGCCTCTTGGCACCAACAACAGCTGTACCCAGAGGGCTGGCTTCACTTTTGCATTCAACACTGTCACAGCTGTCATTTGTTGATGTGTTGAGGGAAGCCGATGTAGTTTCCATTTCCTCGGCAGCATCTACAGCTGAATCCCTGCCAAAGACGGTATCTGTGGAGGGAAAAAGCTGACACCTGAGGACACTTTTCAGTACTTCCTCTACCGCAGAGGAAACCTTCTGAAACCACAGCAGCCGGAAACTGTCTCCCACCATCTGCAGCTGATTACAGAGCCCTTCAGGGAGCAGCGCTGATTTGAAGGGGATGGTGATGGTCAGATGCTCTGTCTTAGTATGTGGGACATCGCCATTGGGGGTGAATAAGCGCACCAGCCCCCATGACTTCCCCTTGGTGGATTTATGCTGGTACTGCAGGCTACGGCAATACTTCTCACCCTCCTGGCACTCCCTCTGGAAGCTGCGCTGTGAGCGTTCATTCAGGTTCCCAGCTACGTTGTGGGAGAGCTCAAAAGGGTCCAAGAGGTTTAAGGGCCCCAATTTAGGGCCGTGGGGAGAGATCATGGTGGGCTGTTCCTCTTGTAGAGCTGCCTCCTCTTTATTTTTACTGAGGAAATCAGTGATTGGCACTGCACGCCCCTCTCTGACAGATATGACACTACTGGCAAAATCAAACTTAGCATAGAAGGTGAAGAAGCCAGCGAGCAGGGTGCCTGCAGACAATAAAAAAAAATCAAATAGCTAAGTTACACAAAAACATGTTAGAGGAAATCTCTTACCATGTTACTCTTACTTACAGAGGTCCTGTGTATTCTTGCTAGGGGGCACAGCAATGGGCTGACTGGGGAAGGTGCAGTTCCAACCCTCAAGCACACAGTGTTCCTCTTCACCTGCAAGTGTGTTAACAGAAATTCATTCACAAACTGAGGTGAAATAAATGGCATCTAATCAATATCACAGCCAAACAGACAGATTGATTTGCCTTGTTGTTGTGTGGGACTGCCAATAGCTGGATTTAAACTACACGATTTAAGCTCAGTACCCCCCCGATCTGACAGATGTAGGGTTTTATCTCTTCTAGTATGTCATAGTGGATGACAACTGTATCTGGGATGCATCATAACATCCTGGTACAAAGAATAGTGTGTCATAATAAGTCTTAAGTCATCTTATCTGACAAAAATAAGCCTGCACCTGGTATAATACACAAATAAATCCAACATTCAAATATAAAGCTCCCAGCCTAATGTTAACCTAATGTCTCCTTACAATATGTGCATGAACTCTGAACTCAGTTTGTCATTTGTACGGTAGTGTAGAGTGACAATAACAAGGCCACAGTGATTGAGAGCAATACAGCACTTACAGGCCATTTCTTTGAGTTGGTCGACTGTGGGGAGAACAGCAGGTTCACAGTTTTGAAGGAAGAAGATGATCAGAAGAGTCAGGGCATAGTTGTTGAGAAGAGGGCCAGCTCCACTGGGATTACCTATATGTTGCATGGCAGAATGCATGAGACAGGATGATACCGTACATATAACAAGGCCATTGAAGGGTATAAGAAGAGAGGCTTTCGTAGCATGAGTGTGATTCTGTTGTTGAAAATTGCAAGTGAAGACTGAAAGAAACAAACAAAGCAGGTTCACTGAGGATATCTCCAGTATGCCAGTGTTGCCAAGTCCAAGACAATTACTCTATTTGTACAATCATTTATATCTTTGTATGATCTGTGAGCAACAATTTAACATGTGTATGTTTGACATGTCACTTATCTCAGTTTGTTTCCAGAATGGTTTACTGGTACAGTGCTGATTAGGAAGCAGCTTAATTATTCACTGTATGTTGATATATAAGTGAAATGGCAAACTGACCTTGTCATAGATTTTCTGTAAATCATCAAATCAAAAATGTAATCACAGGTCTATCATTTAAAATGAGAACATCTGTTTCGTATATAACGTATACTATTACAACACAAATTGAGTGGTTCTGGTGCCGTCTGTACTTTTACACAGCTTCCATAACAGGTAACTGCAAGCAGATCCCAACCTGATCATACAAGCAGGTGACGCTTTAGTGACATTTGTTGAACCAAAAATTCTAATTAACCAATTAAACACACAAATTTAGTCAAATAAATGCATGTGTTTCTAACAAAATTGCTCCTAATTAATTTTATGTGAGTGTTTTTATATTACCAGCCAGCTGTTTCTGCTTGGCCCAGTAGCGAATGGTATACACCAAAGGCCTCAGTCTGTCTTCCACACCAGAACACAGCTGGAGGAAGCGGGTGTTCCTTACAGCTAACCTATTAGGAAAACAGATACAGATGAGGAAAATAAAAATCATACAGCCATTCTGCTCACTGTAAATAAAACATATCTCACCACAAATGGATACTCAGTGCTACACAGTATTTAGAAACCATTAACTGACCTGTTGTTAATGGTGATGTCCCCCTGCAGGTTAAGCTCTTTGTGATGGAACTTGACTACAGGGAGACGAGCACTGCTGACTACATGGACTTTATGCACACTGGGGACACAGCGCCTCAAGATTATTGCCACGAGGTCCAGGATCTCAGCTTGCGAGGCCGTGGACAGGTCAATATCAGAAAGGATGGAGTCCTCGGAGCGGCCATCGTCTGACATGCCCTCCACTGCCTGAAGAATGAATCAAGACAAAAAAGCATGAACACTAAGTTAAAAAACACCAAAAATCCTTTATGCACCAATTATTGCATTTGTAAAAATGCCATACCTGCTCTGTGGTGGACTTGGCACGGGCCTGGAATACCTTGGTGTTTTCCAGGTCTAGGAACAGGTCTAAGTCACAGGAGTGGATGCCAAACGTGTTGACAGATGAACCAAATGGCAGGATCTGGCTGTCTGAAACCCATCCAAACATAGGATCCACAGTAAGTGAGCAAATCTTTAACAAACCCCTGCACATTTATCGTACATGTTTACAAGGCTCACCTGGAAAAAACTCAATGAAAACCTCTTGCAGGAGCTGAACCAGCAAGCCTCGGGCCTTTTTTTCATTTTCTCCCAGTTGGAATTTCTCAACAACGTACTGCATTTGTGCGTCCACCTGTACAACAAAGAATAGTAATTGATACTCACTTAGTTCACAAGGCATTATGGTAACACGTAGGTTATGATAAGCTGTTCATTCGACCTACGAGGTGGAATCCAAATGAATCTGTGTTTGACTGCTTGTCTCCACATATGAAGTCAGTTTAAATGACACCATTCATAAACACTCATTTACCAAAACTGTGTGGTATTATACCATATATTTAGTTAACACAAAACTATGAGATGTTATGGATTATGCAGTATAAAACATACTGTAATCTAAACACAACTGAGACTCGGGAATCTAAAGGCTCCACCAGCAGCCCCTACAGGCTGTGATGCTCCTTACAAATTTCATTGGCATAAGGAAAGCTTTATATCAGATGACAAGATGCTTACAGATGCCAGCTGACACAGCTCAGGTTTGAGACGGTCGAGTACTTGTTGAAGGTTCTGGGAGTCATTCTTCTTTTTGGAAATCAACTTGAATTCCTTCTTTTCACGAGGTTTGACACGCAGCTTCAGGCCCCTCATCTGATGCTCAACACAGGACAGGGCTGCCTGTAAGCTCTCAGTCTCACTGAACTGCACAATGGCATAAACGCCCTGAGAGCAGAGTAACAAATCGCAGTTAGACTATTTTGGGTTTCAATAGTTACTTTGCAAATGCAGCAAAAAACGAACTGTGTTCTTGGTTAGACACATACATTAAAGACAGGCACTGTGAGACCTGTCTTTAGTGTTTAAAATGAGGTGTACAGCTGACAGACCTTATCTTTATCCATGATAACGTCTGTGACTGGTCCAAACTGCTGGAAGTATTCAGCTAAGTCGGACTGAGAGATGTCGGGCTTGATCCCACCAACAAACACACTGTGCTCCTCCTGGGTCTTCCTGCTGGTCCGCACTGTGGTCAGAGTTTTGTGTTTTCGCCCTTTGACGTGCTGATCCAAGCTTGGCACTGCAGGGAAATAAAACGAGCAATGCTTTACAAGGAAAAACGAGTCGTTTTAAAGACCAAAACACATCAGCCATTGAATGCAGTGATAGCTATTCCGCTTAAAGTTAACCAGTGCATTCAAAATAGTCGGAACCATGTAATATTAATAGGGAATTTAAAAATAAGTAAGGTGTAACATGCAGTTGTAAGTTTGTTTGAATGTTCACAGTAATTCTAAAAGTGGTAATAGTTTATTGCATAACTTTAGCGTTTGAGCTGCACATTTTCGTCCAATAAGAGGCTTCTGTCATTAGAAAATGTTACGACGAGCAACTGGAAACATTAGTTGTCACTTCGCCGTAATGATATGTGGCTAATGTTTAGTTAGCTAACGTTACTTACTGTTCGGTAAATTCACATTGCAGAGGGTGCAGTAAAACCCTTTCGCAGTGGTTTTTATGTCACTGTCTGTTTCCATAATGACAACAAGCAAACTGTAACAACACAGGAAACTATTCAAACACTAAAGTCGTCAGTGAAGTTAGAGGCCGACCGTCCTCCATGCACCTCTCAAATCTCCCTCCAGCGTCAAGTCCGCGTTTGTTTCCAGTCCTTCAGCAAAATGTGTCCGTGTTGCTCTCATGTTTTATCACAACGTTCCTATCTATGTGTTCATAATGTGATTGTTTCCTAGTGTCTGGCACACTGAACATAAGACTTAAACATTTGTGAGTCAACTACATCTACAATGGCTCAAGAATTAAATCCCTGCAAACTAAAATAATAAAACATTTTACACTTAAAAATTATATTTGCCATTAAAATAATAAATTTCAGTTTGAAATCATTTTCCTTTGCAATTTCCAAGTAAATGGAATAAAAATTCTGCAACCCTGGATTATAAACATTTACAAATGTTTAATTTAAGATATATAACGTAACTATATGTAGCAAATACATTACAGTGTGTGAATAAGGGATGCGATTGCAGCTTTCTTTGTGGGGAAATCTTTGCTAAAAGGGTAAAAGTTTAATGCCACTTCTTTCAGACCCATTATCCATCGATCAGTTTACACTTCACCTACTAGTACCAATGATTGTAAACTGTAACTGATGAGACTAAAATGTCATGTAAAAGCATCAGGTGTTAACACTTTTACATTTTCTTTTAAGGCGTTTAGTGAGTGTCGCTGTAATTTTGACCTCAGATGTGTCTGCACTGAATATGAAAAAAACATATTAGGACAATAAAATAATTTGAGCCCAAGGTTGTACAAAAAAATTTAATAACCACTTTTTTCACCATAAAAATATTTGTAAAATCATAACATACAGCTTGTCACAAAATAGATGATTAAAAGATTCCCTGCTGTTTTGGAAAAAACAAAAACAAAAAAAGACAGTGCTTGTTTTCAGTCTACGAAACGTACTAAAATGCCTTATATAATCTAAAACACGACAGGAACTAAAAGAGGTTAAAAGGAAAAAGTCATTTTGATTAAGACTATGTACAAAGATTTTTATTTCTTCGCTGATCTTCCTCTTCGGGTTTTCGGCTGTGTCTCAGCTTCAGCACCTTTCTCGGGGTCCACCTTGCTTGAGGACTCAGCTTCATCAGCGATCTTAGCCCCTCGCCTGGCTCTCTTGACGGGCTGAGCTTCAACAGATTTATCTGAGAGCGCCTTCTCTTCAGTTTTGTTGGCATCCTTTGACACATTTTTCTCTTCAGCTTCTAATTGATCACCAGCTTTTGACTTCCTGCCTCGACCTGCTTTGACAGGTGTTGCTTTTGGAATTTCAAAGACTTCCAGGTCTGATTTCCACTTCACAGATCTTTTAGACATTTTTTTGTCGTCCTCAACAGCACCACTTAATTCTTCAGCAGAATTTGCCTGGTCACTGCTCACTGTAGCGTTACCTGTTGTGAGTTTGGCTGCTGCACGCCTCCCCCTTTTGGCTGGCTCTACTGAAGTTGCGGCAGACTGTGAAACCAGGACTGCAGACTCAGCAATGCTCTCTTCAAGCTGAAGAGCTGCACCACGGCGTGCTCTCTTGGCTGGAATGGTCTGTGAAACCTCAGTTTTCACCCTCCTGGTGCTGCTAGGTTTAATGACTGGATCTAGCTCAGCAGCTGTCTTCTGTTCAGCTTCAAACTCATGGTCAGGTTTTTTCTCCGGTACAGAAATGACTTCAGCCTCTTCAATAACTCGTTTCCCTCTCGCACCTCGTTTGGGTTTGTCTGTGGAGCCCACAGCAGGGACCTCTTGGACCTCAGTGGATTCAACAGGAGATTCTTGCTTTGTTTTTCTCCCTCCTCTCCTGGGTTTTGCAGCCACAGTAGACTGTTCATTTGTCTTCACTGGTTCAGAAACAAGTGCAGGATCAGGCACCTCTTGAACAATTTCAACAGACTGGATGTCTTCGCTTGGTTCCATTTGGTCTTGCTCAGTCTTTCTGGTTTTCCTTAGTTTTTTAACTGGCTCCTCACACTTAGTGGACTCAACTGAAGTAATTTTGCCATCATTCTCCAATTTTTCCTCTTCCTGCTTGGCATTTCTCACCCTCTTGGCCCTGCCCAGCTCCACATTGGCAACTGTGTCTTCTGGCAACTCTTTTGGTTCAATATCATCAAGTTGTGCCTTTCTCCCTCTTCTGGGTTTCCCAACAGTGTTAATGGGTTGTTGAGTACCTGTCACAAGCTGCTGGTCACTCACTTCATTTTTCTCCAACTGGGGTGGTTCAACAGGGGTTTTCATTTTTCTCCCTTTAATAGGCTTCACAACAGGTTCTTCTGCAGGTGGTGCAGAAACATTTTCTTCTTCACTGGTATTTTGTGAAGAAGTCTGCTCACTAACAGCTTCAGCAGAAATCTCAGTCACCAATGTTTCCACTGCTTGTTCTTGCACAGATTTTGCATTTCTGCCTCTTCTTTGTCTAACATTAGGTGGTGCAGTTGCTTCAGTTTTCGTCCCTCTTCTTCCTCTCACTGGAGCAGGGACAGCAGGATCTTTAGAAGCTTCATTTTCAGCTGCTTTAGATTCCACAATTTTCACCTTTCTGCCCCTGACCGATTTCTTCTGAACAGCAACATCTTCTTCGTTGGAAGTTGTCACCTCCACCTCAGGTAAACTCTGACTCACAGGTGCCCGAGCAGTTTCCAGGGCTTCTGTTAACTTATTTTCATAATTTTCACTTGGCATCACCTCCAACTGGTCACTGTAAACTTCACTTGCATCTACCAGGAGAAAACAATGAAGAAACATTAGATACATTCCTATTAAATACAGTACACGAGTTTTTCCTAATCAGACAGAATGGCAAGAACCATATATGAATACTATGGAAACACTGAGGGGGGAAAAAAATCTTTAAAGCACAGAGCCACTACTTTAGTGAAGATGTGTTTATTCAAAGCCCCAAATTTCTTTTTCTCTTGTTCTGGTTACTGGAACATACACCCCCCAAGAATAGAAAACACATTTATCAGAATCCCCTCACATTTAGACATATTGCACAGGGTCCAAATCAGCAACATGAAAGCAAAAATAGACAGGATAATACCTTCTGCCATGTTGGCTTGGGGAACATTTTCCTGCTCCAGCGCTGACTGAGACTGTTCAGTTTGTTTAGTTTTCCTCCCTCGCCTGGGTTTTGTGACAGTCTTCTCCAGGGGTGCATCATTTGCTTTGTGGTCGACACTAACTGGGGGACACTGTTCACTCACAGCTTCTGGCACAGATTCCCTTTCAGTAGTAACCTCTTGCACTTCTTGCATTTCAGCTTCATCTTTAGCTTTTTTGGCATTTCTTCCTCTTTTAGGCTTGACAGCAATTTTAGAAGGCTGAGTGGCACTTTCATTCATAGTAAGCTCAACATCCTTGCTGCTGTTTCTTGTCGTCTGTCTAACAGCAAGTGGAGCTGTAGTTTCAGTTTTCTTCAGCCGTCTCCCTCTAACTGGAGTGGGGCAAACATCATTTGAATTTTCTTTTGTCTCCTGTTTGACTTCAGGAGCTTTAGATTCTGTTGCCTTTGCCCTTCTGCCTCGCAAAGACTTCTTTGTATGGTCATCATCAGCGACAGCTGTGTTGATTTCTGTGACAGTTGTGTTCTCCACCTCTGGTTGTTCTTCAGGTACGTTTTCTACCATATCCACTTTAGGTTCTTCAACAGGTGAATCCTCATCTACAGCACCTGAGGAGAGTCCATTTGGCACTTCCTCCATGTGATTAACATTTTCATTTACCTTGGTTTCTAAAATGGTAAAATAAAATCAAGTTGTGATTTAGTGTTTAGCTGATGTGACACAAATTCCACAGAAATGATCATATAAAAGAATCACATTTTGTGCAATTGTTTTCAGACAGCAAGATCAAAAAATATGCCATTATGTTTCTGAGTATGCATGAGTCAGTGTTTCCTGGTTTAGTGTAACAATCTCAAAGTAACCAATTTAAGTGATAAATGTAAGAAAGTTTACCTTTAGCTGCGTCAACATCATCTATCACATGTGATTGCACATCATCTTGTGGCTCCTCATGGACAATGTTGACTTCTTTAGAAAAGTGAGTGGACAACAAATATTATTAGCACAAGATTTCAAATTCAACCTTCCAATGACATCCCCACCCCAAACAACCTGCTAACCTTTTGCCAAGTCGACAGCACGAGCTGGCTGAGTTTGATCTTCAACCTGTTAAAAATAAAACAATTTAGACAACAAGTACTCCCATTGGTATAAAGCAAGCCAACTATACTGACAACAGAAATCATTTTTAAAAAGGGTAGGTTTAGTTACATTCAATATTTAAGTCTGGTTGCACAGATAATACTACAATAGTAAGAAATAAAATGTGTCTTCAAAAAAATAAAAGGTTAAACTGCAAATGCAAATTATAGAACTGCATGAGAACTCCAAAACTCAAATTATGTGTTGAATGTTATTTGCTAATGTAATGTTATTTTATTGTAATGTAATTAATTATGAATGTCTTCAACCTTCAAATTGCTGTAAGTGTATTTCTGCTCCTAAATATATTTAAACAAATGCAAATAAAATGCCAAATTGTTTAATAAAAATTATCAAATTTTACCTTATTTATCTCTGTATGTCCTGTGGAATCTGCAATTGACTCCTCCATGAGCTCTTGAAGTCCCTCAAAGTCTTCCACTGGAGCATTGCCCCTCAGCCTTGGTGACTTCATCAGTCTCTTGATGCCAAAATGGTCCTCAACAGGTTTACTTTTCTCTCTGGGAGTTTTCATGAGCCTCTTTACTCCAACCCTATTTTCGACTGGAGCACTTTCCTCCTTCGGGGTCTTCATTATTCTCTTGATACCTGTGAGACATGCTGATGGGGAGTTCTTTATAACTGGTGTTTTCATATCCGCCACTTCAGACAGGTCTTTAGATTCTTGCATGTGTGCTGGTGTCTGCAGAACTTCCTCAACACCATCCAAATTCAAATAATCAGCCTCTAGACTTGTTGGAGTCTTCATGAGTCTCTTCACTCCAGTGAGACACACTTGTTGTTGAATTGTCTGTTTAGGAGTTACCAAAAGTCTCCCTCTGATGTCCTCTACGGGTTCCACTCTCTCTTTTGGAGTCTTCATGAGTCTCTTCACTCCAGTGAGACACACTTGTTGTTGAGGTTGTCTGTTTAGGAGTTACCAAAAGTCTCCCTCTGATGTCCTCTATAGGTTCTGGCTTTTGTCTTGGTGTCTTCATAATCCTCTTAAGTCCAGTGAGACACTCCGATGGTCCTGGTTTCTGTTTGGGAGTTGTAACAGGGCTTGTCTTCAAATCTGTGCTCTGCTGTTCACTACAATCTGAGTTATTCTCCAGGGCATCTACATTAAGGAGGCGTTGGACTGCCTCACTATTGTATCTTCTGCCTTTTACTGTAGATGCAACACTCAGAGGAGACACAATCATTTCACCTGCAAAATACATCCCTTTTCATTAGTGTGTGTTAAATAAATATCTATATTAATCTTAATATTACACTGTTTCCATCTCACACTTTACCTGGCTCCTCTGGTGTGGTCAACACTGATGGTTCTATCACAGATGTGCCCAGACTTTCCACTGGTGTCCTGGTGGCAGATCTCCTCCTCCTTTCATTCGCAGGAGTTTTAAACATTTCTGAAATTCCTGAAAACACACCACACAACATGAGTGGCTAATACACAGAGCTAAATACATAACCAAAAACAAACATCTGCATTTGTTGTGAAGGAAAAGGGACGATTACCAGTCAGGTCTTCATCCATTTTGATGTCCTTTTTGAAGAGTGCCATATTAGTGACTGCTCTTGGTGCAGCACCAGTTGGATACACAATCTTTTGTTTGTAAGCTTTGCCCACAACAATGGTCACAGGAGAATCTGCATGTCCAGTGCTGGCATGGCCTTTGAGTTTTCTTGCAGGGGTCTGAGAGATTGTGAAAGACATGCAGTTTAGTGGCAACCATGCAAATGTGACTATGTAACACACATTTCTGAATCTCTGGTGAAGTGCTGGAGAACTTTAAATCTACAGTATGACATAATATATGTGAAAATATAGATTAGATATAGATAATATAATCCTTTACCATACCTGTAGTTTGGACACATTCTTCTTTATTGCCTTTTTGGTGACAATTTTCTTAGCTGGAGCTGTCACTTGAGTCTTAGTTTGTCCAAATTTCACAATGTCGGCCCAGGAATTGATGACTGATGAGAAAAAGAAAAAAAAAAAAAAAAGGGATGTGAATAAGATCCAAAACAAACCGCAATGCATCACAACAATGGAAGTTACTGATTCATGTCTTAAACAATAAATATTATTCTTTAACTATATATTCTTTTTATATAAACAGACTTTTTTTGTGTTGCTGATAGATGGAAAAACATGATATTTTGAAATCAATCCATAAGTAAATTAATGACTAGAGGAACAAACTTTGCAAAGGAAACAATCTTTACGTAAGGGTCTAATTAAGGCTCGATGCCACAAGAAACAAAATGGTGACTGCGACCCTAAACCCTCCTCCTTTGCGTACTAGTGTTATTGGGACACATAAATGCATGTGCTGCTGTTATAGCTACCACCAACCTCACCCCTCATACTGAAACCCCAGATATTCAGTAAATAACAGAACTGGAGCTCCAGAGGCCAAAAGGTGTTATTCAAGACTAGGTCAAATATACCTTTCATAGATGCCCGTGAAATGCCACTTCTTCTGTGCATAACTTTTACAGCGCTCTTGGTCACACTTTGAATCTTCCGTGAGCTGCTTTTCATGCTCTTCCTCCGCAGGGGTATTTTAGGGGTTATGGCAATTGAAGACACCTTGTCAGAAACAGCATCTTCTACAACTGGAGAGGGAGTACTGATGCGTGACACAGAGAAGCGCCCTTGCACTGTTGGAGTCTGGATTGAACTCAGGGGGGTTTTAGCGGTGACACTTTCTTGATGGGCTGGAGCTGAAACTACCACAGATGATCTTCTCTTGACATTAGGAGTCATTTGGCCTGGGGTTGTAGGCTTGGCCTGAGCTTTAGGCTGCTCATTGACCTCCGGAGGTGGAGTCTTAGATTTTGGCGACTTCTTTCCAGGAGAGGTGGCCTTGGGAGAAGGAGTCTTGGATTTTGGGGACTTCTTTCCAGGAGAGGTGGCCTTAGGAGAAGGAGTCTTGGATTTTGGGGACTTCTTTCCAGGAGAGGGGGCCTTGGGAGAAGGAGTCTTGGATTTTGGGGACTTCTTTCCAGGAGAGGTGGCACTGGGAGAAGGAGTCTTGGATTTTGGTGACTTTCTTGCAGGAGATTCAGACTTGGGAGATGCTGGTGATTTTTTAGCTGGCGAAGCACTCTTGGACTTTGGTGACTTATTTCCAGGTGTAAGGGTCTTAGGAGAAGCATTCTTGGCAACTGATGACTTCTTAGGTGATGGTGTTCTCATGTTTGCAAGACCCAGTACATTTGAGCCATCATTGTCAAACTCCTATGAAAAACAAGATACATTTCAATTAAGAGTATCAAACTCCTAGCAATTGCACTGTGGCAACAACTTACTCGGGTTATCATATTCCATTAAAAGGTTTACCTTTAGAGAGCCAATGACGGATGCTCTTCTAAGGAGCGACACTTTGGGTTTAGCCAAACACAAACTTCTCCGTGGAGTGGCCCCCTTGCGAAGTGGAGAGTCAGGAGGCAGTCGTTTATCAAATAGCTCTGGGCTCAGGTGCCCTCCAAAGGAAACCCGTTTCCTCTTCATCTGTGGCTTGGGCAAGTCAGCTGCAAGTTCCCCACTTTTGCGTTTTTTGGGCACCTCTTTCACTACATTAAAAAAAAAGAAAGAAAAAAAAAATACTATTATTACATACATCAATTTACTAAACAAACAAACATGCTTCAATAATTACAGCAATTTGATTAAAGCATTTCAATTCTAAAGAGAAGAAAGAAACATTGTATACCTTTTTCAACTTTCCCTAGCTTCCCTGGTGATGCCTTATGAGGAGACACTGTTTTGGAAGTAGACTTTGCTTGATCTTGTTCCCCAGTCACTGCAGGTTTGGTTGGCGTAACTTCCCTGCTCCTCCTCACTGGTGACTTGGTTCTTTGAGCAGAAATTTGCTCAGTAACCTCACATGCCGTAAACCTTTGGGGAGTTACACGGTTTCTCTTCGGAGGGGAAGTTGTATCAGACTTCGCAGAATGTTCACCTTTCTCAGATGTGGATTCAGCTATCTCAGCAGTAGGAACCTGGAAGGACTTCCTCTGCTTCTTAACAGACTTTGGGGTCCCAACAGTTAAACTGTCAGCTGGCACCTTGAATTCATTAACTCCAGAAAAGACCACGACTTCATCCTTCTTATGAGTACTTTTGTCTTCTGTGGAAAGGACAGGCTTCCTGACTGAACCAGGTTTTGGAGTGCAGAACCTTGAGGAAGGCGTTTGAATTAGACTGGCTGATGATTTCCGAGGGGTAGTAACATCTAGAGACTTTTTGATCATTTGATACAGATCACTAAAAGGGGAGATGGTCTTGTTTTGTAACAGGCTCCCATCCTCCTTGGATTCCACCTCCACAGTTTTCTCCAGGGATCGTTGAATGTTGTCATGGTTAGTTCCATCTTTCAGATGAGGATCTAAAAATCAACAGGGGAAAGAATAATCGAAAATAAGTGTTAAGCTTGATGACCAATACAGCCATCACATTTCCATATTATATATAAAAATCTGACAGAAGTACAAGTTCAGACAATCTTACCTGTAGATACTTCAGAGATCCTTTTTTCATCTGATTCAACATGGACAGTATCTCCCACTTGTTGAGCTTGAAGAACCTAATGCAGAGAGTTTTATTAACAAAATAATCACATTCACCTGGAGAGTAAGAAAAAAATAATCTATGTGTTAGGAAGTCTGCAAACAAAAATAAACAAGAATATTACTTTGCCTCCTGTAGAAGACCTCTTCTTTGGTGTGGGTGCAGGGGGGTACTCAAACCTGAAATGATGAGGAATAAAATGTAAGAAAGACCTCCTTTGCATCTCTCAAGGAAACAGAAAATCATAAAATCTGTCAAGATGATTTGTATGAGCTTATATCTGCTGTATATTTAGGACCATTAGTTGTAATAACTCTTATACACCAGCATTGTACCCTGCCCAGAAAACCTGCTAGACACACCTGAAAGAACGATCAATAATGGTTATCACATCTCCATGCTTCAAACGGTCAGACTGCTGCAAAACCTCTCCATTGACACGGGTTGGATTCACTGAGCTTAAATTAGTCAAAATGACCTGAGAAAGAAACAGAAAAACCATAATAGTCAGTCAAAACAGCCCAAAGTATTATAAGTGTTTGCCAGGCTTTTACTTATATAGGTACATCGTGTTTTTTATGACTGTCCCTGGCTTGACGTGGAAGTCATTTTTAAAAAGAGTTATTTATAGTTAGATTTATTTTATATTAAACTTAACATGGGTATGCCAAGCATTCGTAGATTTACCTCCTTATTTTCATTCAAGTCAATTCTGCAATGCTCCTTGGAGACTTGAGGTAGCTGAATACGAATATCACAATCAGGCTTCCTGTAACATCACAAACAAAATAGACATAACAAAAATGTAAGTTAAATGTCCTCATGTTTTTATGTACATGGTGGCTGTTTAATAGTGAATTAAATTGTTAAAGGCCCAGAGATCATGAGGTCTGGAAAGGACAATCTGAGGTGCGCTGTACTTAATGTAAGGACAGGACAGGTTGTGTCTCATCTCTGACGTCAAGATGTTCCGCCTCCTAAGGTTTTTTTTTTTAATAGCACCTCTGTCAGCCACAATATGAGGCCACACAGGAAATGTTGGCACCAACATAACATGTGTTGTCCGCTATAACGTTACTTTAAATGTCTCAATGTAAAAGTGGTACAATACGACACACAGGAAAAAAGAGGAAGTTGGATCTGCATGCATTTGTCAAACTCACCTTCCAAATAAGCAAGTTGCAGTAAGAGGGAACTCGGTCCCATCTCCTCCACTCCTCTTAATCACGACTATTTTCCCATGTAATGGCATTTTCGTAAAGTTACCTAGGAACGAAGTAAGGTTAACGTTAGGAAACTAGGTTACAGAGGGCTTTGTATAGAAGTATGTATAGAAAGCAGCCTTGCAGAAAACATGCAGCAGACTATAGTCGACATGGTTGTCCTTGTGTTTAGCGATCAATTAATAATTTTAGTTAACTTTAATTGACGTTAAGCTGTAACTTTAAGTTGACACCATCAACTCAACGTTAAGTGTAACTAATGTTAACAGTTCTCTGTCACGACATCCCACGTGCCGTGTCCCCTTCATAGTAATGTTAAGCACTTGTCAAGAATAAAAAAAATAATAATAACGTACTTTAATTAGCCAACAACATTAAAAGACACAACATATGTTTAGTTAAACGTGCAACGTTTAAGTTAACTCTGCTAAACCTAGGTTAGCTAGTTAATGTTATGTTAAGATCATACGGATAACATAACACGTTAGAGAGCTTGTTACAGCCTTACCTGAGAGTCCTTTCAAAGACGCGTCAACCTCTGGCAATCCATAAACATCGACCGAAGATTAATTAACTATATTATCATGTCAGGCTAAAAGTAAAACCATTCCTTACCCTACACACCGACGAATGGCTAACGTAAGCTACCTTCAGCAGCCGTCTTTTGCCGGTGCTCGCCCGTTCCGCAGATCCTGTTGTATCACTCCGCCAAACTACATGTGGGTGGTTACGCTGCTGAACTGTTTGAATTACCCGGTGAGTTGTGATACAGTAGTTTCTATTTAGCCTGACTGTGTTTTTAAACGTGTGTTTGCTCGTCGGGGGAAACTTTATATAGCATTGACATGAAAGGGACTATTTTGTTTACGAATTTGGCGGAACGATCTCACTTCGGGGAAGGGATGGCGATTTGAAAATGTTTGAAATTCCGCGCGAAGGACGGTGATTGGTTGAAACGTCACACGTCAAACGTCCAAAGGGGGCGGGGCGTTGTGCTTGGGTTCCGCCCCGTGCGTAGACAGGCCTACGTCATGGCTTATTCATAAAAACCTGAGGCTGCAGCTGAAGCCATGTTCAGAGATGCACCTTCACAAACAGCTCCATCCAGATTATCACCTGGTTCCTGGTATTAACATAGCCTGCAGGAAAGTGCTCAGCTCACAGATCACAGAGTAGCAAAAACTAATAGCACTCTTATTGCTCTACATAACCATTATAGACCTATTACATATATATGAAAGACATTATGACATTTCATTACAACATAATAGCACAGGCACATTTATCAACAATAATAAGGTCTGTATTCCATATAGGTGTGCAATGGGTTTTATGTGTTAAAGTTCCAGGACCCTGCTATTATACTGTTTATACTGTTTTATTTGTAACAATCTGTTAATGCAGCTCTAGGTCGGTTCTGGAGGTTTGTGTTTGATGTAATTTTCTCCTATGTATTACATAGTTATTTAAGTAGGTCTATGCAAATTTTGCTGGACGGCGGTCATTGTAGCCACAAGTAATAATTATAGGATAAGGGCAATTGTTAAAACAAACTGTAGTAATACAGTAGTACACTAGAGTCCACTTGTAAACTCTGTATTCTGTAAATTCTGAAAATTGTATTATGCAAATTTATATTGTTTATATTGTCTCACTTAAGCCAACTATATACTTGGTTAAACCAGATTAAGTAAGGCTGTGGCTTCAAAACACCTGACACTATTGATTTACTCATGGGTATTTTTTACTGCATATGCATTTAGCTTTAAAGAAGAACAATGTGTTACGAATCTTTCACTTGTGATTGTGATTTTAAAAAAGGTTATTGTCAAGATTCTTGATCTGGTCTGACTATTTAAAAATGAACAGTGGCAATGTGAACCTGTTCAGGTCTCTTCCATGCTATACTATTGCTACACAACAATGGAGGCTCCAAGGTTTCCACAAAGTCTCGGGATAGTCTCCTTTCTATAATGAGGTTGTAATAAAACCTAATGAGATTATAGAAACTAAATAAAGAACAACACACATGAACAACACAAACACATTTAATAATTATTAAATGTTGGTTTTATTTTTTATCTTTTTTTGTTGTTTTGTCTTTTTTTTCAAAGTCGCTTGATAATCTTGACAAAATTGCAACATATTCCATACTTCTCAAACTGACGGCGTGTCTGTTGCTATTCCAGATTAGCTGTGGAGGGAAAAAGTTGTGCGCCGTCTGGACAGGTTAAGTCCTAAATGATGAAAGCAGCTTTGACCGTACAAATAAAAAGAAATACATGAACGACTCCACAGAGAGAGACTCCACACTGGCATCCTATGACATGTTAGACCTGTGGGGTCGTGGTCGGGGTCTCTCTGCAGTCCTGGTCTGCCAGGCCTAACAAAAGTGAGTGACTGAAGCAAAGTTCAGGGGCTCAGTAGCAGAAGTGTGTGTATGTGTGCATCTGTGGCTGGAGGGTAAGGTGGTGCAGCACTGGACACATACAAAGAACAGGCCAAGCACACAAAATGATTCCTTCCTGAGACATTGGCGTGTGTACAGTAACGATGGTCTGGATGATGCGTGCGCTAACAGTGAAGGCGTTTTGGTGTAAAGTGAGTCACAGGGTGTGAGGTTGCTCTGGATCTGGCAAAAAGTCACATATTGGTTTCTACCACAGGTTGCCGGGGGGGTGAGGGTGGGGGGGTGCTTTGTGAGGACTTTTTAACATTCTCTGTTTACTGACAGAGTAGAGGGATGCCTACAGTCTACTCTTCTCCCCTTTCCCATTTCCTACAGAGAATCACTCGTGTTTAATACAGTGTGTATATACACCATTCTTCACATTTGAACTCTCTTAGAATCTGAGCTGCTTGGAGCTCACTTGAACCTGACAGGCTACAAGGTGGCATCTAGCTCACCGTTTTCAGACACAATCTCTTTCTGCTACATGGCCAAAAAAAAAAAGCTATGCCCCGACTGGAGTGCTACTTCGTTATCTACTGTACGTAAAAAGGTGGTTTAAAGGTGAAGAGGGCGAGGGTTGAAATTGGTTGTGAAAGCCACATTCTGAACAGCCAGTGATTGGTTAAGGATCTGTCCAGTATTTAGTAGGACACAAAACATGAAAGAACTTCCTTCCGTAAAATGTGCTCAAAATGTCTTTTTCTTGAATCACAAACCTATAAACAAAACACATAAAAGGTATTCTTTAAAAAAAAAAAAAAAAAAAAATCAGGTGAAGCCTAAAACTCTTCATAGTTTTAAAGAAATGAATACAGCTTATATACACAAACTCAAAGGCTACTTAAAATACACCTTAATAATGAATCTTCATTAATTTGATTTTTTGAAAGGACCTGTGACCATATCATACAGCCAAGTTCATACAATCATTTTTTCCATTCTCTTGGAAGCAAAAAAAAAAAAAAAAAAGAAAGAAAAGAAAAGGAAAACAAATCCAACCTGGAATAAAAAGTGATATTCATTGCGACTTGTTTTCTGTGCACGTTTGTGTGTGTTTGTGTGTTTGCATGTTTAGATTTGAGAGAGAGTTTTCAACGTCTTTTGCTTTTTGTTAATTAGAATAATGTACAAATGTGATAAAACTGAAACGTCTCTCTCAATACTCTTGATGGGTATGAAAAGATTCAAACAGTGAAGAAGTACAACAATGTCTAATCTCAGAAAACATGTCCTTATTTCAACCTGCCATTCTGTTCAGGACATGTCCACCACAATAGTTCATTAACTTTTCTATATATATTTATATATCTTTTGTACGAAATCTGTTGTTTGAAGCTGGAAAAAGAGAAAAGACCCAAAGTCTGTGAGCGGGTGGGGGTCTTTTAACAAGTCCCAAGCTTGCAGTCTGCAGTTCAACAAAAAAAAAAAGTGTCTGTGTTTGTTACGTCAGTCTGTACGCATCGTCCTTGTCCGTATATTTAGCTCATGTGCCCCATCAACTCTCGGTTCCATTTAAAACTGGTCTCCGCTGCATCCAGATTTGTCTCCATGAATCGTTTGGAAAAAAGTGGAGGGAAAAGGAGGAGGAGTCATCAGCAGTGTTTACGGTGTGGTCTCTCGGAGGCATCTTGTAACCCTGGCCTGCCCTGGCCTAACCTCCCCTCACGTCAGGAAAGCGCTTCACAGTGAGGGAAAGCAGATCAGGAGGTGAGGGTTTGTGTCATAGGAGAGGAAGGGCCTGACCCTGCCCCTCTCCTGTGTTCAGCAGTCAGGGTCAAAACCCCCCTCCATCGCCGCTGCTCTTTAGAACATCGAGAGAGGAGACAGAGAGCAATATGAGGAAAAATTAATAGGTGGGCCGTTACTACGGCGATTGTGTAGCTGGACTGCTTTGGGCAGAGCTGGGGGACAGACTGGGGCTGCAGCTGCCTGGGGGGGCACCACTCGGCCGGCTGCCTGTGGCTCCACTTTCCAGACCTTCTGAGTTCTCCAGCATCTCCTGGATGAGTGGGGGCATGGAGCCGGGGATCTCCATCTTGAGGGTGATGACACGCTCAGCTCCTGTAGAGGGGGTGGAAGGGAGACAGAAACATGTAAGTAAATTACATTTTTATGTAAGTAAATTACATTTTTAGGCACTCGTCATATTCTCTTTATCAACATTTTATTTTTATATGATTACATTGAAGTAAAAAAACAAGTAAGTATTAACATATACTACATGCAAAATAAATTTCATTCATTGAGTTATTTTGAACATGTCTAGCAATGTTTCAGATGATTAACGTATCTGTTATTTCTAATTATTGTGAGTCATTTTATTAATAAACAACAGACCTTTAGCACTGATGCTTCTCAGATCAGTTATCTTCATCAGCATCTTAGGGAACATGTGTGGTTTGTGGGGCCTCCTCTTCCGTACATAAATCTTCAGGGCCTCCAGAAGGGGTTCCTGCAGGATGTCCACCTTGTCTGACTGTTCCAAGTCCTGACGATCTGTTGGACAAACACAAAATGTAGAACAAATACTGTAAGTCAATATTCTCCGTCCGTTATGATCACAGTTGGCCACTAGGTGGTGCTCAGTGAAAGAACACAGCACAGCAATGCTGCTGATGTTTCACCTGTGGTCAGTGGTGAATCTCAGCCATCATTTAGAAGGTGTGACTTTAATCCAATATAAGTGTACAGTTTGGGGTTTTCTGGGGGGAGGGTTTTTTTTTAGGTAGGTTTTCATACCTCCACACAGCAAACAGATGGCGCTGAGCAGCCCTGTCTCTGCATCATCCATCTCCAGAGGAATGAGTTGGTTGGCGAAGGCAAAAACCAGGTCGGTAAGAGGACCGAAGCCCGCATTGTGCATCTGGGTTCGGTTTAGCGTGAGTCCATCTGAGAAAGTCATGGTGTCTTGCTCTGGAGTGTAACGTGTACAGATCCGCAGTATCTGTGGGGAGCAGAGCGTTTAACACTTAATTGGCCACTCGTTAGAAATCGTAACCACCTCTCTACTCCTTAGTAAAACTGTGATTGTTGAGTGAAAGTCTGTGGTCTTACCAGGATGTCCAGACAGGCAGCTTTGAGCAGAGTGATCTGGTCAGCAATGGTAAGCGTTGTGAAGCCGGGTAACTGTTTAGCAAACTCCACTGTCTTTATGATGCACTTGGTAGAGAGTTCACTGAACTTGTCCCACAGGTCTACATCCAAGGATACACGTCGTTCTGAGCTGTTAGTCTGTAGGGAAGTGAGTATTTGTGGACAATTTTAGATCTTTGCATATCAAGTGTGGCAGACGGTAATCTACAGGTAACAAGACAAACGTTGTGTCAAGACAAATGTCAGTGTCATTCTACTGACCGTAGTGTATTTGCCCAGTTGGCAGAGAGAGGGAAAGGTATCCCGATGTGCCTTGCGAACCCTGTCGATCATCTGTTCTGTGTCGGGACTCAGTACGTAGCTCTCTGTACACTCCTGCTTCTTTTCATCCTTTTTCTTCTTATTCCGGTCGTTCCTCACAGCTACAGGGACACAGTGACAAGAGCAAAAGGATGAGTATGTATGTTTGTCAAATGTCATATCAAACCTGTATATGTTCACTTTTAAATAAGCAAGTTAGAATTCATGAAGGCTGCCTGAAAAGGTGTTACAACATGGCCACAACCACACCATGAGGTTACTATATGTCCCATATAAACACCGCCTGACACTACCTCAAGGTAAACTGAGATCAAGATCAAGTGGAAAGTCATCATCATGAAAGGAGGCTGTGTCTGCAGCAAACAGCAGCAGCAACCACAGCATCACTTCTCTTATCCGATGCTGTAAGATAAATGTTGTGAGACAGCTTTATCGAAGAAGGGCTATGGTAATGGAGGTGGGGGGGACCTTGAAATAATCCAATGCCATTTCCCTCTGGGCGATCTGGCAGAGAATAGTTTGTTCACCCCAAATGACAAAAAACACTAGGCGGGGTGTTTAGCATTGGAATCCCATTACGGGCTCGATCCATTTCTCCCAGCCCATCCACGTTGGGGTGCAGTTTAGCTATGACTGGGGTGTGTATGTGTGTGCGTCGAAGGTGGGGGTGGATTGGGTGATATGGGGTGCTAGTTGATAAATAGTGGTGGGGAATGGAGCTATCCATAAGGTTGACAAATTGCCACAGCTTTCATTAGGGGTCCTGGCTAATCTAATAACATAATATGACAAATATCCTGCCTCTAATGGTTTTAAAAGGGCTCGGCTGCTGAGCCCATATCAGAAAAAACCCTTCCAGCTTTCTCTCTCTCTCTCTCTCACACACTCACACACACACACACACACACACACACACACACACACACACACACACACACACACACACACACACACACACACACTTCTTCGCCTCTTGTGGTGATACAACACAATCTTTTTGCACTCAGTTTGTTTCACTCTCACACATATACACTATCTCTCTTTACCATATTTGTATTACCTTTGTTTCAAATCATCCCCCTTGCCTAAGCTCATCTTTATGAGTATTGCCTTCTCCGCCTCCCCTCAAGGTACCTGGATTTGCCCTAGTCACTGACCTAAGATCAGATTTTCCTTCATCTTATTCCTAACCTCGACCATTAAGAATGAGAGCGCTCAGGCTGATGGGAGATCAATGTCTGTGACAGAGGAGCCTGGCCTGGGGCCAGAGAGGGATTCACTGCTTGGTGCGGCTGCTCATTCATCAGCCCGCTGACAGGCCTCCCTGCCTGGGAGAACATGAAGGGAAAGAGGAAAGAGTGGGCTGAAAGTCTGATACTGCACTATGTTACTGCTAAGCACTGCTCACCACAACAAGAACTGAATAACATCTCGCTGTGCAGACAGAGTATGATAATGTATTATGGGTTTTATTTGTGCTCGTGTGTTACACTGCTGTAACAGCAGTCACCAAAACACACTTAGACATGCAGCAGCAACAGTGCAGTAAAATATAGGTCACATCAAAAGCAAATATTCTATTACAGTTTTATAAAGCATGTCAGTGGAAACAATCAAATCAGGAAGAAGCATACCACTAGCATTTGCTTTAATGAGCTAATTATGATTTAGTTAGTGAAGGAACGCCCCCTTTCACAAGCTCTGATTTTCGGCCACTTACACAGTAAAAAAAGTAGTAAGCCACTGAACATATTTGGGCCAGCCCTGCTTGTGCTGCTGATTGGGAATCTGCGTTTCAGCTGCCATGGGGGGGGGGGGGGAGGGCTGCAACACAGTCGATGTCCAATTAATTCACAAATAAAAGTGGGGCATCCCTAGCGCCAAGACATTACCCGCGCTGACAAATTGGCAGCACAATCATAAGCCGCACAACACAATTTAATGAAGTCATTAAAGAACTATTAAGCACGACTGGCGATCTGTCATGGCGAATTGCCACATGCAATAACTTGGGTGGGTGGGGGGGGGGGGGGGGGGGGGACTGTAGTGGGGCTGTTCAAATGAAAGAAATACTGTCTTGCTTTTTTTTTTACTGTGTGTGTGGACACAATTGTGCGTTTGAATGCGTGTGTGCGTGTTAACTTCAAGCAATGCATCTTTCAAAATATATTATAAGAATATGAATGCTAATGGGGGAACTTGCATCCTGGATTGTTTGTGGTTACGTGTTCATCGCATAAAAATGATTTATAAGAGCGGGGGCATAACGTGTACAGAATACTGTGACAGCACACAAACACAGCCATCACTCTATCATTTGTTCTCATAGTGGGTTTCAGCTGCAGCGTGCAGTTAACAGACGATTTCTGTTAGTGCCTCATGTGAACGTATTTGTGTGTGTGTGCGTGTGTGTGTGTGTGTGTTTGCGTGTGCGTACAAGCCAGAGAGAGGTGGGCAGACAGGGATAATTCGTGTGAGGAAAATTAAAGCGCTGGCAGCTCGTCCATCACACAGATTAAATTCAATGGAAAGATAAAAATGTCAATGTTCCCCCTGCTCCTGCTGCTCGCAGCGCAGAGCCCCTGTCGACAGTGATGAAACTTTCTCCCTCTCTCTGTCCTCCAGCCTCTCTCGTCTCTCCTCCCCCCCTTCTGCACTCTCAACTCTTGATTTTCATTCTCACTCACACGGGGTTCAATACTTTTCCCTCTCACAGCCTTCATCTTTCTCCACTATCCTGCCTCTCTGGCTGATGCTATCCTCCCCCTGCGCTGTTCTCCATCATTCTTTGCTTCATCTTATTTTACTTTTATTACTTTTTCTATCGCTGAATAACACCTTCCTCGAGGAGCATGTGGGCGATAGCTTTGAGAGCTTGACAATAAAATGGGGAGGGGATGATAAAGGGAAGGAGGTACTGAGGGATGGTGGCTCCTCTGAACACTAACATAAACACAGTGTGAAGCATTGTGTCCCTCATGCACAGAAAACTAAAATAGAGAAGTGGGAATAAACTTCCTATAGCAGAAATGTGCCTTAAATATGGCTTCATAAATGCACACTCCAACTTCTGCTTCCCATTTTTGTTCCACCTGTTTGCAGAATTTGCCACAGCAGTAAGCATGCAGAACTGAGGCAATCTATTCATTCTGTGTGATGTGAATGACTGAAAATGTTATTTTTAGACTGAAAATTACATCTATTTAACCTACACCCCATCAGGGAGATTTTAATGTGGCACTAGACTTACAGCCGTTTCCCTTGCAACCCTCAACTTGCTCCCAACAACTCCCTCCCTCCGACACTGTCTTGCTTGGCTTTGCCGCCTGGCAGCAGGCCTGGCACTGTCGTCTGGAGCTGTCTGCCGGAAAACACAAGGTCACCCAGACGTCCCCCAGCGCTAGCAGGGGGTCCACCTTCTGTGTATGTGCGTGTGTGACACAGAGTGTATGGTCTTTAAGTGGAGCTGTCTGAGTGGGTTTCTATTAAAGTGGTTTTTGTTCATACCAGGTTGTGTTTGTCACCTTGCATGTGCATAATTTGCCTGTGTGCAGGAAACTACACAGAACGTGTGCTTTTTTAATAGTGTGTGTTCTTATGTCTGTGTGTGTGAGAGGCAGACTCCCTGCTGGCCCCAGATGGCTAGCCTTTCCTTCCTCACCAACCCAGGCTAGTTTCACTAGCCAAAGTCACTGCTGAGGACACAAGCATACGAGAAATCTGCACAAGCTGCAGAAAATGACTGCAATCGGACATTGTTATTAAACCATCTCCAGTTGAGAAAACTGTCCAATTAAACTTGCAAACTTGAACCGATTCAGAAAACCATTTAAAACTGTTTATTAATAGTGCAGTACTATTTATTCACCACTAGATGGCTCTCCAACTCCAGTCTATTCCCCTGTTGTATGCCCCTTTTGTGTGTGTGAGTGTGTGTGTATAAAAGAGCTGGCTGCTGTGATCCTTCTAACCATGATTAATGGCCCCATTCAAAGGTAAGGAGCTCAGAGGATAACTTCTTTTACTGTAAGCCACAGTGCTGTGGCATGGGGAGCACTCCCTGCACTGGCTGTTCCAGAAAGATGAGGTAAATAGTGCTGGGAAGACAGGAGGCAAAGAGGGATGGAGCAATGGAGGCTGTATGCATGTGTGTTTAAACAAGCGTGTGGCTAGGAGAGGAGGAAAGGTGCTACACTTTGTCTCCATGTACCTATTACCTACCTATTGATATATGTCCTGTTCCTGGGTATTTATCAGTATTTATGTGCACCAATGTGTCATATTCACATGTTCTGGTAATGCCTAAAGTGATAGCAACTGTGTGAATAACAGATTGTGTCGTGATCGGGCTGAGGTAAAAATCCTGCTGGCCTTTGAGTTCTCTGCGGTCACACCTCTACCAATTACTTTATCAAGTCTGACTGCTTGCGCATATGTGTGTGTGTGAGTGTGAGTTCACAAAGCCCCCGGGGTGCAATGATGGGAGCAGACGCCTGCTCTTTCACTCTCGGCAGGTGAGAACATATTCATCACAGAGGCCTGCCAAGCCTGGCGACACCCTGACTGTTACTGCCAGTCTGCATCATGGCTGCCCTTTGTCTCGCTTTTCCAGCGGATATTCTCTTCAGCCCAAAACAGATCAACTAAAATGAAAACAGCTAATCGCTAATTGTAACAGCTTGGATGTCATTTTCATAAACCCCAAAAGTCATAGAATCACCTCCAAAAAATGACAGCAGCTTAAAGTAGACTATATTGTATCTGCTTGAACCTTTACTGTAGAAAAGAATCGATGAAGAAAAAAGGGGGCTACATTCACAACTGAATCACTATCACAGATGAACACTTACGCAATGTTACTAGTGGAACAAATGTGACAGCATCCAACTGCCTGCAGTGGTAACCACCATGCTAACCACTCTGGGATTAAACAACTCTGATGAGATCTGTGCTTGGCCCCATGTGCCCTGTAGGAGCAGGGAATTCTGGGTAAGATGGTTTTTCTACTCACACTCCTTTGACATTCCGACTTCCAGGCACTTCTGCAGCCGACAGTACTGGCAGCGGTTGCGGGTGACTTTGTTGATGATGCAATTCTTCTCCCGATGACAAGTGTACACCATGTTCTTCTGGATGCTTCTCCGAAAGAAGCCCTGTGCGATAGCGAGACAGAGACAAGAGACGATGAGGGATCAGGGGCAGAAAAAGATTAAGAGAAATAGTACAGGGGAAGAGAACAGCAAATAGTTAATTACTTAGTAAATACAGTTGTACTGTTTGCTGCTGTGTATCCACCTAGCATATGGTTATCTGTCAACACTACTGCTTTAATTATGCACTTTGGTTGCCTTCTGCAAATATCTTGCCTGTTTTCACAGAGTCCCTTTTTCAGCCAAAACAACCAAAAAACTCATTAACAACTTGCAAGGTTAAAAAGAGTTAAAAAGTAATGCATTAAAATGAGGCCAGACAGAATGGCCACATGAAGCTGCAATTAAAAGGCACTGAACTACTAAACAGATAAGTCCTTAAAGGACTTAACCTGTGACATAATCGGAACAAAGACTAACAATCAGTGAATTACTGCCACCTCCTGATGCTCAGTGACGGCCATTCGAAACACAACACAAAAATGTTTTTGTCCAAGTGTATGAGGCAAAGGACAGATTATAATGAGCTCAGTTTGGTCACTGGACTTTAATGGGAGCTCTTTGGGGAGACTAGGTTTTCAGTGCACAAAGCGACAACATAGAAACTGAGCAAAATATCTCTCTCCAATGAAACACACGTCCCTCAGTAATACCATGCGGCCCCATTGAAATCAATGTTAACCTCTGTGGCCTTTTTGTTTAAACATCCCTTGAGTGTCAACAAGATAAAAAGAGGTTAAAGCAAATCAGCCACAACTGAGTGAGTGTTCAGCAAGAAGGGCACGGGATGGAATACAGGTCAATGTCAGTATTGATGTGACGCAGTGGGACGTGGGTTATGTTTTGGTGGCAATGAGGGTGGGTGAGGCCAGCTAGGGGGAGAAAGGTGGGGTGGAGTGTGGTGTGCCGGGGTAGCTGCCAGGAAGCCCCATCCCATGCCGAGGGATTAGCTCTGCTAGCAGACAGATGGTCGGTGGATCTAAGCCTGCAATTTGTCCTTCTCGGATCACCAGCCTCTTCTCACATCTCCCATCCACCGCCACAGAGTGGAAGTGAATCAGGCGTCTCATTAACTATGAAGAGCAAGAGTGTACTCCGTCATGTATCTGTTTGAGCAAGGTACTACCAGCAAGCACTACAGTGCAGATAACACTATCACATGACAGACTGCTGTGCTTCAATGTGCTAAAGATCACCTAATCTAACCTTTGTCCTGACTTCATCAAGGCCTCACATTTGCTTTGCAGCCTGCTGTCACACTAAATTAATTTTTTATTAATCCCATCCAAACAACATGTTCGGTACCTCTCGCTCCAAAACGTGCTGCTATCCCTCAACAGAACAGCGAGGCCATGAACCAACAACAAAGTGGAGGGAAGGCTTATAGTGTGATGGTAATTCTAGTTGCTGATGCTAAGGGATAAATCTGTGGCCTTTATGTGCGTGGATCATGTCCTCTTTGATCCGACAGTGCCCTGACCCTGACCCCAGTGTCAGGGGATTGGCCCACTCCCTTCTGACACCATGAGGCTCAGGTGCCCTGTCGCATCACCTCGTGATTGGCTGTTGCTGCTGGCTGGTGGGCCACTCAATTGTTCCCGCCCCTCTCTCCTTCTTTCAGGAGTCATTGCTTCCTGTGGTCCTTAAGCCTCTTTTTGTATCACCACTTAATCCACCCAACAACAAGAGCCCTCAGTGAGCTTGTCAGCCACCCTGCAGTGTTCAGAAGAGACGAGAGCCGCAGGGAAAAGGAGAGAGAGATGAAAAAGAGGAGACAACAGTGGCAACACACACGTGATTGCATGTGTCATATGCTCCTGCACTCACAGCTGTCTGTCTGATGTGCAGTGTGAGTCTTGTGCATTTATGAGTGTGGGAGCGTTCTACTTTGCATGTGTATGAGGAAATGCTTTACTGAGAGGGAAGCAAGGGGAAGTGTAAGGCTGGCAAGTTCACGAGGGAAGCACAGGAATCCTCTCTTACGTGACTTTCACACTGTGGCCAGATTAAAAGTGCGTTCCCAGCCTCCTACGACATCCGTGCATGTGTGTATAGGCGTGTGTCTGTGCCCCTAGAGCTGTTATGAAGCAGCTACTGCTACAGCCCACACATTTGTAAAGACGGATGCAGTAAGAGGGTCATCCGAAAAACACAGCAAATAGGGAACATTCATGCAAGAAACGGCGGTTGGGGATTTTTGGGAAATGCTTTCCTCCCCTTACAGCGGATACCAGGAGAAGAGATCGCCTGCTGTGCACTGCCATGCCTCAAAGGCAAAAACATAAACATGAGGGGGTGGGCATGCATATTTAATGTTTAAGTGTTAATATCTGCAGGGGAAAAGAAGTGCAATGCCAGTGAGTATGTGCGGGCGGCAGAACTTAAACAACAAACGAATAAGCTGTCTCCAAGTAGCAGAGCTCAACGTTCCCCCTCCTGTTTCCTCTGTTCGCTGCAGCCCCCAGGAAACGCCTTTGTAGTTTGGCATGCTTCAGCAGTGCCGACTCTGCTAACCCTCGACTTACCCCAGTCTCAGATGAGACAGCCATATACATTCACAAGCCTGTAGTCTTGAATTATTGAGTATGCTACGCCAAGTCATCTCCTCTGAAGTAAGAGATATGGAGAAGGCATCCTGATTCCTACAAATTAGCATTGCAGCTGTTGAGTGGGTAGTCGGGCGACTCATGGGCAGAGTACTAGTGACTAGCTGAACAACCAGGGATAGTTTCTCTAGTTACAGCTGACATTCCTAACCATTTATCTAAATAAACCCTTTATTAACTAGCAGAATTATAGTAATAAGTAAGTAAAAAGGCTGCAACATCAGTGTCCAGGCCAAGTGCAGCTAGTCACATTCAGGTAAAAGAGCTCAAATGGAATCTGAAATGTTGAAATGTAATGTTTCACGGTGCTGAGAGAGTGTCAGCAGCTGATGTATGAAGTTATTGTTTGTCACTGCTGGTGTCTGTTGGCTGATGAATTAAAACATCATCCATATCCCCAATGTACAAAAGCTGTAAAAAAGCTAATTACAGTGACAAATCTGACACAGTTTCTATGCTGGCAAAGAGAACAACACTGTGATCACAAAGGAGAAACAACTAATCACTCGAGTTCCTGCTTTGTCTATTGTGTGACTTTCCTTATATTTTCATTACACTATTCCAGAGTTTCTACCTACCACGCCAAATGTCAGACTGTTATGTGTATAATATGTTCTAAATATTTTGTTTGGGATAGGCCTCCAGAATAAAACAGCTACAGCCTCCCTACAGGCCTCAGCAGGATAAGCAGTAAACTAAATGGATGGATGGATTTTTATTTCTGTTTACGTTTTCATTTCAGCACTGAAAATTGATGGTTAATCCAACAAACCTCAGCATCAGTGTGTTACGATGTGTGTGACTGCTTAAAATTGCACCACCACTGCTTCTGCCTGAGGTGACATGAGGTGGGTTTAACACTGACAGTAAGCACAAAACAGACAGTCATTCTTCTAGATTAATCTAACACGGCCTCCCATCAGGAGCTGTGGTTCAACCATATTAATTATATATATATTAGATTAATTTAATTATAGTGTAGTAAAGTATATTAGTATTATTTTTATATTGTTGACTTATGTTTGAGACACTAATACTGTAATAAATTCAGCATTAAGCTCTCAGGCGATTTTCTTATTTAGCCGAGCCTCACAAATATAAATGGGATGGTACATTTACAAACGACATCTTCCAAAGCCTTCCCATCTCCAGCTCCTACGCAAGTTAAACTTCTTTAGAACCATGGAACAATTATAAAACTGGCTTACATTAGGACAATAAACTGTACAGTACATCGCACGCCTTACAATGTTATCTTGGCAAGGACAACAACACACCATCTTCCTTTTACTGTGTCGACCAAAGTACATGCAGTACACACAGTACACAAAAAGAAAAGTTTGCACAGAGGGATTGTCTGCAAGCAGGTTTATATGCATCTGCCTGACTCCTGGCTTGTCTGAATTCTCCTCCCTTTGTGAATTCTTTACTCATTTTCCCTTCCCCCCTTGTGCTCTGGTGCACTGACCATCTTTCTTTGGGTGTCAGTGAGTTCAGCTGTGGCCCCTGTACCCCGTCCGCCTAATCTGCTGCCCCGCCAGCCATCCCCACTTCTCTCTCTCTTTCTCTAGCTCTCTTTTTAGCTCTTCATGCCTCTTAGAGCACAGTCTGCTATCTCACCGCTGCCATCTCACTCCCTGCAGTCTCTCCGTTCTTTGTATCATTTTGTCTGCATTTCTACATTCCCCCTGGGTTTCTGCCATTTCTTATTCTCGTTTTTTCATAGCTTCTGCCTCCTGCCTTCTTCGTGGCTGCCCCTCCTCCCCCAAACCACTCCTATCCATGCACATATGGAAACACAGACCACAGTATTGGTTCCACAGTCAATAAGTCAAAGGGTCTAGCAGGCACCTGTCACCATCAGCACCCTCCTGCCTGTCTTCAGCCAACCATTCCCTGCTGCACACAGAGCTGTTGTCATGAGAAAACCTTGCAAAAAGGATTTACAAACTCATGTCTTGGTTTGGAAATTCCATTTGGTACGAATGATTGCCAAGAAAAAGCAAAAAAAATGTTGACATTGTAGAAACATAAGGTTTGCACCCGGCAGTAACATTACATTAGATTCCACAGTCTCCTCCTCCTCGTCTCATCCTCCTCTGAGCTTACACAACTCTGGCTCCATGCCTTGAGAGCAGAGAGATAAAGAGGTCTTGGTGCTCACACTAACAAGAGAACATATATGAACGTTCAGCTGATAAGCGATATCACACCTGTGTAATATGGCTCTTTCGATAACACAAGGTGCAATATGAACGCGTCAGCAAAGATATGTATAGCAACCACAATAAAAAAGGCCAAGAAAACTGCATTGATGACAAAGTTTTACATACTGTACATGACAAAGGGCAGGTCCATCATATATGCTAACTTGTTTTATGCAATCAGTGCTAAAACTTGTAATTTGTCCAGGTCATACTGATGATTAAGGAAGCCAATAGTTCAAAAATCAATAGAACAAGTGAATGATTCTTCACAGAAAAATAGACATTATCAAATTCAAACAATCAATCCCAGCACTAAACACTAAAACCCTGTAAGAACTTGAAATATTCTAAATGATACTTTTATTTTCATCACCTGATCTAAGGCAGTGGAATGTTTTTTAACAGAGCACATCATATAAAGGCTACAAGACTGACGGACATGTTGCTTGCTTGGCAGATTCAGAGGAAGGTCGGGAATCTCACCTTGCAGCCCTCGCAGGCGCTGACACCATAGTGGTACCCTGAGGACTTGTCCTGGCACACAAAGCAGGGTTTGTAGACGCGGGGCGGCGGGGGAGGTGAGGGCGGGCTTGGCACTATCTCCTCTGAGCTGGTACTCTGGGTCTCTATCGCTGCGGAGACCAAAGAGCAAAAGCAGGGGTTAGTGAATACTATCAGCTAGGGATGAACACACAGAGAACAATCCCTGTACAGACACATCATTGCTGATGACACGCAAAATAAATCACCAGAGAAAAACTCTCTTTCCAACAATGTGTTTAGAAAAAATGAAGCTAGCGCAAAGACACTTTGGTGATCAGGTGTTTTCAGATGAGCAGCAGGAAAGACAGCATGATGACTTGAAAGACACACAGGGCACCTGTGAAGCTAGTATCTGGAGTATTCTTATTTAGACAAGTATTGGGGCTTTAAATCCTAAAAGATAAATTATACACTACAGCAATCAGCGCAACAAATAAGAGAATAAATACTGCAAAAGGCCAAGTGTAATACTCCCTGCTTCTGACCAACAAAGGCTGGTTTTGTAACTGGTATACCCCCCAACACCCCATCACACTCCGTGTTATTTAATATCAGCCTGGCCAACACAAAGATGCTCAATACACTACGTCTTAATCCAAGATGTCTAATATAACATAGCAAACATGTGAGCGCTTTGTGAGGTTCTTTTATTTTGTGTGCTTGTATACTGTAAACAAAGCGGTGAGGGATTGTGGGGAGGTAACCTGCTGTTGCCTTCATGCAATATGTAATGGACTTTGACCTCAATATCCTGTGTGTCACGAAACATGGTCTCTTTAATCTAATTTAAAAACACACATTGGTAGGGTAGATCTGCACCCCGTGGCCTATGGCTGACCTAATAAGTGTATAATCCCTGCTTGCCAATGGCATTTTAATGAGCCAACATGTATGTTTTCTTTGTGAGTATGCTGTGTATAGTTTTTTTAGATACTGAAGCTAATACAGTGCCTACGTTTTAACATCAAAACAACCTCACCATTTTTACCACCTCCTTTAACATCTTTATCAAGGATGCATCAGGAACCATTAACATTTGTACTACAAAAGACATGTGGTAAAATGCATCCCAGACTGCATCGGCAAGCAGTTTGAGTAATCAGATTACAGTCCATCTTGGCGGTCAATTTACGTTAGCACTTAGTGATGTCTACTTGTGATCCCGTTGCCCAAGACACATTTTAAAGTGTAAACAGAGTGTGTTTGGTTAGCTGAGTGTCAGATAGCTGATATCACCGCTGTAGCTGTGGTGTTAACATTTGCGACAAGCGTATCTCTCATTAAACATGCTTCTTACATAATCAACACACAACTGTATAATTTACACCCCCATTATATGAACATAGGCATTTTACTGGTCGCAGAAACAGTTGAAAAATGTTTTGGACCGGTAACGTAGGCTTGACAACAGGGTCATCCGGACATCTATAGCATTTGTGCAGGTGCCTGTAGTAATAGTTTTATACAGTGAGCAGCTTACATGACACCCCGATCATGTACATAATATATGCATATTACCCTAAATAAAACCAATGACTCCTCTCAACTGGTCTCAGACTTAGTTTCTAGCTGGTTAGATGTGTAAATTTATGTAGAAGTCATTATTTTGTGTTTTTTCACTTATTTAAGGAAGCTAGTATTTAATTCATTCATTTAAATTCATAATTTGCTAAGATTTTGTGGTGAACATAGATCACATTAGGGAAGGGGTTAGTCCAGACACAAGTGAATGGGTAGCAAACATTCAATGAAGAGGGGGGGGGAATAGTGCTCCTGTTATCAAAATGTGTTTGCTTCCATCACATTCATACAGGTACACTACTACTATGCATGTGTGTATCTTCGTGTTGCTCCACCCAGCATCATCAGCTCATGAGAGCCCTCTATATTTAACAGAGTGGGTGGTTCATTGTGACTGTAGTACAACTGAGAACACACTCCATGTGACAAACACCGCAGTCACATTCGACCTGACAAAACATACTAATCGCACAACACATTAGGCAATAGAAATCAAGGACTACTCTTACACACACACACACACACACACACACACTGCTCTTTTACAGTGTGTAGATCTCAGCTTGCCAATCTCCATGCACATGCAGCAGATGGTGCACGAGAAGATTACACTGAGAAAAATCAAAATAAACCAACACGATGCCTAGATATATTCAAGGCTTCCTGGAAAGAAATGACAGACACAAACACCCTACACCAAAATCTAGCCTCTCCAAAAGCTGCCTCTAATCTCTGCCATCAGGAAAACATATCCAAGTGGGTTTCAGGTGACGGGGACAGTTAAGCTAAACGGTAATAAAGCTCAGATTGCAACACCCAACAGTGACAACCAATCAGGCCCCGGATATTAAGACATTTCATTTATGAGGCCCAGATGTCATATGCCACTTTTGCGCCAGTAACAACCTTTTAAGCTGTTGGTGTAATTGTGGGTTAAAGGGTGACTAAGGGTTGAGAGCGACGTGATTGTAAATATTTTTTAGAAAGAAAGTGTGACATGGACAGCTTGTAACAATATGAACCTCAGTCTGGAGTGGTACACAGTTATTTACTTCTGAGGATAGGGAGTTTATGCTGAGGCATAAATGAATGTGAAAAAGAAGAGGGGGAATGGGTAAAAACAAAAAGGGAAACGTTTCAGATGACAGAGGGTAGAGATGAAGGGAGGAAATGAGGGAGGTAAAAAATGATGTACAGGACAAGACAGACCGAGAAAGATGATGTGCCTGAGCAATGAACAAAAATATAAAACAGATGAAGCGATAAAACTGGTGCACACACACACACACACACACACGCAGGGAGTCAAAGTAAGGCTGCCTGACTTTTCCTATGAATTTGAAAACCCACAAAGACACAAAGGCCACCATATTTAAGAATACTACTGTTTTCTAGCAATGCAGTTACTACTATACTCATGTCAAACAAATTCAACTGAAATAGAGGAGCCTTTACATAACATGGTTTAACATTTTCTCATTAGCAAACTTCCAGTGTTTTCTGTGCTTTTCTTTTGATGGGGACTGATTACAGTCCTGCTTTATTAGTGTGGCCACAGAGTCATTTATTCAAATTAAGCCTGTGTTCATTAGCAATGCATAGATAAACAGATGTGCCACCCACACACATAGAAATAAACATAAAAATTGCATCCATGCCTACATTTACACAGGCTACAGGCTTTCCTAGAGCCATTAAAAAGCCTCATTGGCCTCACACACACACACAAACACACACTGAATGCACAGCCCTAATGAGAGCACCCATGGAAATCTGGGACACAAGGACAAGAGTCTGTGAGGGGGCTGGCGACTGTAATTAAATACAATGGCTGGCTTCTGGAGTGTTGTCAAGCTGAGGCATAGAGCAAAACAATGGCAGGCCTGTGGACACAGAGGCAGAGAGGCTCAGTGGAGAGGACGGAGCTACTTAGTCCTTCAGCAGCCCTCACCCAGGCATTATTCAACACCAGCCTGCATCCAAACTCTGATCAACACCAATCGCCATACAAGCCTGCCTATTGTCTGATCCGCGAAATTGCAACGCATGAATACTGGAGGAACTGACTCACACTTGCCTGGAGAGCTCGCCTCGATATCCTTGCAACATGTTAAGACTGGATATTTGTATATCTGGCAAGGTTTCCAGGCCAGAGCCCCTCCAGAGCCTGTATAGTCACCACAGTAACTAATACTTCAAGTACAGCTAAAATATCATTTCTTCAGCCAAGAGAAAGCTAACGTGAATAGACAACTTCCTGCTTTGCTTGAGGATATAGGCACACAAACCTGCAACCCTAATGTTTAAATGAAAAACAGTAAGGAGTTAGTGATAAGGAATCTATTGTACTTTGATGAGAAGGTGAAACATAAACCACATAGATTATGTGGTCACTGCAATTGTTGGTACCCAGACATAAGGCTGAATTGAAGTCTGTAGCCTGGCATGTTGTCAGACCAGTTCCAAAAGTGGGAATAAGTAGCACAAGATATAGGTGTAACCAATAAAAGCAAACCTGACACTGCACAGCGTTGAAAGTGCACAAGTTCATTTAAAGCAGACTGAACCCAGCTGACCACTAAACACTAGTCTGTCATTCTGGCACAGTTTAAGTAATGTATGTATTGAAAATTCATATTTCTAACTCTAAATTTGTATTTTTAAAGTTTTTACCCAGCTATTTCGAACAATGTGGGATTTATCCAATAAAGCTAGTTTTGAATGACCAGTATGTCAAAGCCCCTACATTTAGTTTACTTACCATTTCTCTTTCACACACTCTATATGTGTGTGCATGTCAATGTGTGTGTAGGAAGCCCCCGGGTATCTTAGCTTAATGTAGCGTGCTGCTCTCGAACTCAGAGTCAAAGCACCGGTAATTTAATTAAGATCAAGTGTGAGTGGTCTGTAATGCCGCTCTTCAGATTCACTTTGCATACATTATGAGCTACAAGTGCACTTAAAGCGAAGCCGTGCCCTCACACTCACGTCCTCTATAAGCAATTACAACAAGACTAGACTTAAATGGACAAATATGCACAAGACTGGGATCTATTCACATGATGAACTCGCCTAAACTGTAGTACTGACATGAGATAGCCTGGCTAACATCACTACTTCAAAGGTATCAAGACCAAGACACACACACACACACACACACACACACAGACACACACACACACACACACACACACACACACACACACACACACACACAGAGGTAGCACACTGGCTATTACCAAGCCTCCAGACTCTGGGCCGTCTCGGCCCAGTGCTGCTAAGCAGTTCTTGAGGTTCAGCTATAGGTTAGTCCTCTGAGATTTGATTACCTTCATCTCCACTGGTTACTGGGGCCCAGCTGTGAAGCATATTAATGAGATTTCGCCGTCATTAGGGGTAGCTAACTACATTAGCAGGTTGACTGGCTGGCTGGCTTGCTTGTGGTAAAGAGGGCTGGAGAAAATTAAGGCGGTGGAGAAGAGGGAGGGTCTTTGACAGGGTCTTCCACTTTGTTGAATCCTACTCAATCACGAGCCATTGTGTTCCCCTGGCTTCTATTAGGTTATGTGGACACACACATACGCACACATATACACACATGCTGACCATGTGTGAGCTACATGGAAGAACATATAGAGGTCCATTTGTCTTTGCATGCAGTGAGTGTGCAGGAGAAGAGACACCAGACAGACCACCATGCCACAGGCTCCTGCATTAAGGCTCGCTTTGAAGTCTGCTTAAAATAATGAAGTGGGATGGCCAATGGAACAGCCCCAGGGAAAGAGACTGCCTTGCAAAATCCTAGGAGCTGTAGGCCAATGTATCATGCATGTCCATAAAAACGACTGGCAGAAACTTAAGAGCTTTTATGTGCAGTGAAACAGAGCAACAAGCTAGCAGAGAAGGGCATCATTCATGCAAAGTGCTTGACTTTCGTTAAATATCCAGACTTTATTTCTGGTTTCCATGTTAGGAATGTGGGTAGGCAGCAGGGAGAATGATACACACACAAGCAGGAATGCTTTGTCAGCACTCTTCAATTACTGGAGGGGGAAATGGGACTATTTCCTTGCTTACAGGGAAATCCTGCCATTCTCTAACATAGCGCCATAACAGCTCACCGCTGAAAATGGATGGAGCCCCGTTCGCTGCCTTCACACTGATTACTGACAGCAGAGCCAAGCACGCCATCTGAATATGAGCCGGGGCGACAGTAGGCGCGCGCGATCACACTCTCGCAGGCACGCACACACTGACAGCTGGAAGGAGAGCGACAGTGGGGAGTGTTTGTGTTCAAACACAGAGTGTGAACAGTTATTGGATAGGAGAGGAGGATGAATCTGATGGCGGACCTAACAGCCATAAGTTAAAACACTCACACACAGAAGGAGGAAAGCCAGTGGAGGCTAACACGGGGCAGGGGAGCAGACCGCTAGCTAAATCCCGTCTGTCCACACCCATCTCCCACCACTTTCCACCTTCATCGCCCTCTTATTCCTGGTTGTCCCCATTACTGCCTCTGACATTCCTCTCCTAATGCTCTGTACAACTTAAATCTCATGCAAGGTCACAGGAAGTCTTCTTTCCCTTTTAAATTCTTCCGTCTGTTCCTGCCAAACGTGAGACCTATTACTTTGAACAGCAGATGATTAAATGCTGAAAATATTAATCCTGTTTTCATAGATCACCTTTGATATTTGTGTATGTGTATTAGTGAGTTAGGAGGATTACAGAGGACACCCCCTGCCTGGTTGCGTGCCACCTAAGCTGCTGCACATCTAACTTGCAGTCTCAATGTAGAGAGGGAGAAGGTTGGGAGGCTGATGGTATGAGATAAAGTGTACTTTCATTAATAATGAATTTGCCAGCAAAATAAGGAAATACTTGGGTACACTCAAGATGTTGTAGTAGCAGAGTCAATCCATGACACTCCTAATGGAATGGTAGAAGGGGCTTGGATCAAACTGAGAGCTTAATTTGGTAATGATCTAATTTTCTGCAGTGAATGATGCATCATTTCCTCTTAAGAGTATGTTGTGGTCTACATTTCAGAGAAATGACAACCTGCTGTTTTGCAACCATTGCAGATATTCAAATTCTTCAGACAGAACAGAAATTGATGTGACAGTTGGAGTTCTTACAAGGACTGCGCGGTATGTTTGAAGGCTACACTGATTCCAAGACCAAATTTTGATGGATTGCGTTCCAAATTGGGGACAAATAACTCCCTCGTCTAGAGTGTTATGGCAAGAAAAACACGCGCGCACACATGTGAGTGATAGATGGGGATCTGAGCAGAAGCCGAAGGGCAAGGCGGTGCAGAGTAAGGAGTCTGTCTTGCCTGTTATGACGACCCCTCCTCAACACCAGGAAATGGTGGTGTTTGTCTTGGGCCAGAAGTGCAGAAAACACCAGGTTGTATTTAGCAGGGGCAATTTATGGCATCTTTACATCTGGGTGAGGTGAAGTAGTTTGTGTAGGTATGTGTGAATAACAATTAATGCAATTTCTTTTTCTGTTTGCTTCTGGGCCTGAGTGCATCTTCCCGTTTGTATATTCAAGAGCATGTGCAGCAGCTTGTGATATGTTCTGTATGTACATGAGAGCCTGTGTGTGAACATCAGCATGTCCCCGTCCTTATGCAAGGCCTGGTTTTTATCAGTCCAGCAGCCCCCACTGAGTTCCCAAGCCCTTCCCCGGGGGCCCAAGATAACTTCCCTCTCCATGCTGCCAGGCCTCTGAAATAACAAAACACTAGGCTTTCCTATCACTACTGCCCCGGCAAATGGTGACGGAACTCAGAACATGTGTGGACAAAGTAGAGCACGGGGGGGAGAGAGGGAGAGGAGGCAGCAAGGGAGAGAGCAGATGGCAAAGGTGAGGCCTACGGGGGCTACGATTTGAGCAGCAACTTCATGTTAACTTCATAGTAGCTTCTCTGTACTGCTGCCACATGCTAGCCTTCGATGCAGTTAATTACAAGTTTTCTATCGAATACAGAACACACAGGACATCTAAACCACAAGACTTCTTTTCATAAATCCTATGGGTACTCAAATGTTTGTGGTACTAATTAAGCAAAAACAAAACAAACAAAACCTAAAACATAAAAAAGCATCTGAAGGCAGTTTTATTGCAAGAGAGAACCTCAAGTTCCCTGGCAACAAAACTCCTCTGCCACCCAGAGGAACACAGTGTAACACTAACCAGCAGCTGTCTATGGCTGCTGACTGACAGGGCAACTATGTGAGTTGGCACTTGCCCCGGGGTGACTGGAGATGTTTGGCATGAGCTGATGGTGTGGGACTTGGTGGAGGACACAAGGGGGTAAAAGGAAGCTTGCGTTGGCCAGAGGATGCCAGTAAGTGGACAGGGACAGCGGTGTGTTTCAGCATCCTGCGGATTCTAAACATGCAGTTGGTACAAAGTAGGTCTATTAAGCTGGTCTGACAAGCTGTGGTGTCAATGAATATGTGCTTTTCTGGTGCACAGATACATGTTTTAAATGTCCTCCAGTAAGCTGCACTCACAGAGCTAAAGACAGAGCCTATGATTACTGAACCCTTTTTCCATGAATAATCCACATGCAGACGGTGTTTGCCCACAGTGGACCTGTCATTGATGATGAATTTATGTTTACGAGTTGATCACACGCACATAGCAGCTGTATACTATCAGAGCGATGTGAGTGACCCATACTAAATGACAGGGGGAGTGCAAGAAGAGACAGGCTGCATAAGAAAAAGAGGCTGATAAAAAGTAAGCAGGAGGACAGGGAACATCTGAGAAGAGAGGTGTGCTGGGGGAGGACTGTGACACACAACGCAAACACTTCCAGGTCCCAAATAAAAGCTGTGCATGCCGGCATGTTTGCTTCTTGACAAAGTGTTGAGGGTGAGAAAGGGAGAAGGTGTAACCACAGTGTAACCTCCCTTTGTCAACTCTCTAAAAGTGTTTTGATACACCGTTCCTGGAATGACTTACAGCTGCTGTGCCGTATAACACATCATTCAAGATCCACATCGTCACTGCATCATACTAGATCAACATAAAAACACATCAGTGAAACCACAGCCTTTTGCAAACTGGTCTGACTGTGATAATGTCTTCATGAAACATTAAGCCTCTCTTTTACTGAATGTCTCCATTGGTTAATTATAGAATTGCACATGAGTAGATGACTGCGTGTGTGTATGTGTCTTTTCCCCCTCCTGTGACAACAAGCTGCACTCATGCATACTAGGAGCCAAGAGAGTTCCAGAGCAATACTAAACCTGACTCTACCTAATCCAGAAACTCACGGTCTAACAAAAGCGTTGATGGTTAACATTGTAGTCATCTAGCTCATTTCCACAGCTGCTTAGAATGAGTGCAACAACCAAATAAGCTTCAATTCCCAGAGTTCCCATAAAATCCAAAGTTATTATGAGAAAAAAAAACAGAGATGTGCCCCAAATCATAATAAAATAGAAAAGTTGAAGTAGTTGAAAGATTTGGGACAGATGCTCTCAATTTGGGGGGAGATCATAAGCACATTTCTGCCCTCAGCACTTAAAAGAAAACACAGGTAAGGAAATAATGAAAACCAAATCCATACACATTAAACCAGACCTTATTCATCTTTATTGGGCTGAGTGCCACACACACAGTGCCTCTCAGTGTTTGAAGGCCAAAGGAACTTCATGAATGCTTATGCTCGAGTATTTGCTCTTCACTCACCCTAACAGAGAGGTTATCTGCCCATTGATAATCACTAATCCAATGTGACTGGCAGCATTCAAGGCCCTCCGTTCTTAAGCGCATATTCAAGAGTGGAGGAAGCAGGTCATACATATGGAGAGAGCAAAGGGATATTTGCATTAGTGGGCTGAAGTGGACTTGAAGAGGCCAGTAGGAGGTGGAAAGAAAAAAAGGGGCGGGGGCAATGGGATCAAGAGAGAAGGGAGAAAGCGAAGAGGCTCATGAGGATCTAGGGAGGAGAAGAGAGGATCACCAGGGACAGGCTTTGTCATGTTAAACTGCCTCTCTTGACTCATGTTCTTTCCCCTCCTCTGCCTCTCTGTGGAGAGCACAATTGTCAATCACAGGGGAACAGATTACGAGGGTTTGATCTCCTCAGCTTCAGAGCAGGAGCATGACAGTAGGGTAGAGGTCACAAGTGCATCGTACTTGGACAGCGCGTTCAATGATGCTAAATAATGTGGCTTCTCACCGGGCTGTTTCTCTAAAAATCTCCAAAACCATTTCCATTTGTCCCTTCATCTTCAACCTGAGTTAGAGCTAATAGTTAAAACGTGCTTGTAATTTACCTCTGCCTTCAAGTCTCAGCAGGCTGACATGCATTCCTCTACTGTACATGGAACCCCTAATGACAACAGCGCCCTTCATAAATTAGTCCAAAGTACCAACATCAGGTTTTGGAGTTGAAAGCATATTATTGTGGAAATAAGTGGAGGTATTTGCAGGGGTGTGGACAAGAAGTGTACTATTATCCTGTCACTAGTCTGTTAAAAAGCTCAGTGATGCCAGGACTCGAGGGGGCTATTAGGTCAGCACAGGGGTTAAAATGGTTAAAGCCCCTAGGAGACAGGCAACATATTTAGAATAGTCAGATACAGAAGGAACCCAGACGGCTGCACACTGATAAGACAGAAACCAAGAAAACAACCATTGCCAGGCCAACTATCTACAGATTCAGCAGAAAACTGCAGTGTGTCTACCTTGGCTGCACACCTCACCAAAAATCCTCTGCAGATAATAAGGCAGCTAAATCCACCAAGGGTCACAGTGGTAGCTTGAAACACCTCAGCTTCTACACTGCATGGCCAGTCACTGGTCTCCCACTCATACCTACTAATGATGACTGATGACACACATTTGATTCAGCTGTCTGATGTGCAGTGTCAGGGGCCTCCTTAGTAGAAGATTTGGGTTGTGCAAAGGGAGAACAGGTGGGCGGGAAATGGCAGACTCATTTGTCTTTAGTGTCAGCAGTAAAACCAAAAAAAAAAAAAAGAAAAGAAAGAAAGATATAAAGTGAGATGCTGTTGTTGATAGCACTGGGAGATTAAGTTAGTTTGATGCTTAGGAAAAATGGCTGATGAGAGCAGGCAGAGTGATCAAGGGGGCGCAGTGGGAGGTTAGTAGAATTTAATGAAGGACATGTTTAGCTTCTTCGAGTTTGGTTTGTGCTTTTCCCCTTTTGTGTGTTTCTTTGTGTGTGTCTGTGTGTTGTCTGTGTCTCCACAGACACTAATTTCCTGCGTGGATCCCTGACCTTTCAGTGCAGCCTGGGGGGAGCCATTTGATCATGACAGACACATACACAGACACACACCATTTCCTGTGATATGGCTGTCCACCAGTTAGTGGATTGGTTTTAGTGAGGTAATGTTAATCAATTCCTGTGGTGATCTCCCACAGAGTATAAATACATTTTATATTACATAAGAATGCACATTTTATTAGCTGATTATATACACCATACTTAAAATTTTTGATTTGCCAGTATTTACCGTTCCCCATTTATGTGATTTAAAATACTATGTATGTTTGCATGCAAGCACAGTGCCATGCTTACTGCTTATGCACACACTAGTAAGTACGCCTGCCAAAAACAGAGTGGAAGGTAACCTGAGCTGAGCCCTCAGGTGAGCCCGGTGTTAACACTACCACTTCTCCCTCCTGTCCTCTTTCCCTTTGGGGTCCAGTTAACCCCAGCTGGCCTCTGCTGACTGATTTGTCTCTCTGCTTTGTGACCCAGGGCCTCATTGTGACCCTCAGGGTGACTAGGTGCCGTATATTGTGACCCAGATCCACTGCAAGTAGGAACATACACATCTCCCAGTTAACTCTGCCCATTAAGCTAAGTGTGGCTCGTCAATTATTCAACAGTTTCCAATGTATAATTTAGGACATGAGGAGAACTGTCATGAATAGCGACACACACAGGTGAGGAAAGAGTACAGTCCTCTCAATTCAAAGTTGAGTGTAACATAGTCAGATGGTTTAGTGTGACGAGAGGGAGGCTGGGATCGAACAACAATACTCATGTCAGTCTGTAATGAATAAGTAAAGAGCCAGGCATAAGAAAGTGGATGAACAATTAGATAAAAAATAAATGAGAAAATGAAAAGTTTTACAGGATGTGAACCGACACAAGGATGATAAGTAAACAAATGAATGAAAAGAAAGTTATACAGCATCAGTGTAAGTGAAACAAGGATCAAGAATAGCATCATGTGAGAAATATGTGGAAAAATGTAAATGATATAAACATTATCGTATCTTGATTTAGAAGTTTGTAAGACTATAAGAACAAGAGAAGAGAGAAGAGTAGGGAGCCTCAGTGACAATGAGAGAAGACTGCTTCACTGTGATACCCCCTTCTATTCTCACTGTGTAGGTGTAGGTCCTGAGGGAGCCACCGCTGTTAATACAGTTATTAAGCCTCTCCACTGAAGCCTGCTCCACCTCTCCAGCCCCCAGCATCAAGGAGCTCTCTGCCTGCCAGGCAGCGGGCAATTCCACATTGAGATCAAACAGTCCCAAGTAGGTCAGCTCAGGGAAAGCCAGCAGTGATGCTTCCTGCTGAGCAGTGAGGGCAGGTGGGGTTGGTTATGTCAAGCTGGAGCATCCCAGCAGGCTTTAGTGAAGGGGGTGGTGGTAGGCCTCAGGCTTGCTTGGTTCTTCCTTCTCTTCCTCCTCCTTTAAAGTCAGCTGACCAAGATTCCCATGCATCCCTTCCTGGTGTTGGGGAAAGGTTTTAGCGAGCGTATGTACGAGAGCGGATTTCTTCTCTTGCTAGTTCCGGATTGTACAGTGGCAAGACAAAGTATGTGAAGTGGAATTTCATGGTTTTCTGAAGTAATTTGGAAAAAATAAAAAGTGATTTCAAAGACTTTAGAAAATTCAGCAGTCTACAGTTGGTAAACAATCTACAAATGGAGACACTTTGGGACTGTGGCTACTCTACTAAATGGTGGGCGCCTAGACAAAATGACCCCAAGAGCACAACAGACACTCATCAATGAGGTAAAGAAGCAACCCAGAGTGACAGCCAAAGATTTGAAGGCATCATTGTAACTGGCTAACATCTGTGTTCAGGGGCCTAGAGTAGGTAAAACATTGAACAAGCAGGGTGTCTATGGCAGGACACCACCAGAAAGCTGCTGCTTATTAAAAAGAGCATCGCTGCAGGTCTGAAGTTTGCCAAAGAGCACATTGACACTCCACAGCAGTATTAGCAAAATGTTTTGTGGACTGATGAAGCTATATTGAACTATTTCGAAGCACTACATCTGGTGTAAAAAGGTATAGCATATCAACATGAAAACATCATCCCAACTTTATGTTTATGGTGGAGGAAACATTTTTGTGTGTGTTAGACACATTACATTTGTTAATACTCTTGACTTAGATGAAGATCCGATCACATTTTATGACAAATTAATGCAGAAAACCATGAAATTCACATATTTTTTCTTGCCCCTATATGTAGTTTCGGAGGATGATTAGTTAACAAGGCTAGTAGGCCACTACTCAGTAGGCTAGTGAGTAGCACTTAAGGCAAAACTATCGTGTGGCCAGGGTAGCCCTCTCCTAGTGCAGGAAGGGAACCTGACAGGTCACCATTGCTGCAGGTGCGTGTGTCTAATCGCTGCATTACATCCAATCCATAATTCACACCAGGGAAGGAAGATTAGTGTAGCCAGTCTTGCCTGTAGCCAGAAAGAGCAAATCTGGGCAGCCATGCAGACTGCACGCAAGGTCTAGGTAAAAAGAACTGGTGGGCTTAATGTAAGTGGCCATACATCTGCCATGCTCTATTTAACATCTCTATTGATAAAATGACTACACGTTGGGCAAGCTACAAACTAACTGATGAGCCTAGAACGTTTAAACAGGTTTAACTGAGGCGATAAGGGCCAGACTGGTTAATGTCATTATAAAAAAAATGGCTAAAACACTGAGATCATAAGATGGGGGTTTGTCTCATTATGACACTTGATAGAAAATATACAAAAGACATGAAAGGAGGGAAGAAAGGATGAAGGGACAGGAAAGATAAAGACAATGCTCTAATGTTCTAAATAGGACAAGGATATAGGTCATTCTGTACCAGACTCGATTTGCCAACACTGGCCTGTTGGCAGCCACTGGATGCAGGCCAAGTCTCCATCAGTTGCACTGGAACACTAATAATATCAGTCACTCAGCCAAGCCTCTCCTTCTCTCTCTCTCTTTTTCTGTCTGCTGTTCCCTTTCCCTCACTATTCCTTCTCCATTGCTTTTCGTTCAAAATGAAAAAAAGGGCAAAATTCCAGAGGCCAAAAATGACATTAAACCACCTCCACAGAGATTATTGTTTGAAAATGCCAGCACTCCTGGATCCCACCACCCCCTTACACACACACACACACACACACACCTTCCTCTCTCATACTCTCCCTCTCTCCCCTTCCTTTCCTCCCGTTTTCTTTCAGCTGAGAGGTGCTGACAGCCCAGACACAATAATCCAGCTCTATTGTGGAACCGCTGCAGCAGCAACAGTGCTGTGCAAAGGTTTCCCACGTATGGCGCAAGGGCAAAGTGGGGTGTCACATTGCTGCAGTAGCACACAACTTCACCGCTGCAAGCGATGGTGCTGGTCACCAGTTACTACGGGGCGTCACACTGTGCCACCTCCCAACTCTGGTTCAAACTGTTGTCACCTTTTCCATTAGTCAGCTCCCTAGGTTGGAGCAGAGATGGAGAAGAAGGAAAACCACACTTTCAAGGCTGGACTACTTCAGATTTTATGACTGCAAAGAAAAGTGGAGGCTTCTGCTTTGATCTACAGAGAACAACTGTATTTATTTGTGCATATGGTAAAGCATCCAGACAAAGACCCAAAGATTGTTGGACTTTAATCAACAGACTCCAAATGCACTGTGGAACAGTAACTACTTAAAATTGAACTACTCTATAATATTACTTAGTGAAGTTGGTCAACAAATGCCTCTCTTCATCCTCTCTTTTGGGGAAGACATACTGTAGTCTCTGTCTTTTTAGTAGACTATGAAAAGCTTTCCTCACGTTACTGTTAAAAATCCCATGGAATAACAGAATGTGCCCTCTCTGGTCTAAGTGTCACATTGATGCATATTTCCCTATCAGCCCATCAACTGGAACATCCTAGCTGGCAAGAAAAACTAGAAATAAAGAATAGACATTTAGGTGTCTAATGTAGTAATGCAGTAATTCATCCAGAGAGTACAGCCCATCTCATCCTGAAGGCTTCAGCTCAGCATATTTCCCAGTGCATTGTCTCCGGATATGACACAAACACCAGCAGGACCTACTCTACCAAGTTGTTGGAATATAAAACAGCAGCAAAGAGGGGTGTGACATTTATTTTTGACTGCTTCTCAGCATGTGACATGGACACTTAATTATTGTGATCTCTATCGTGCAACTATCTCACTCTCTTTGGCTGAGGCACTTCACTAACAATGGCCCAGATAAGACATTACAGGTCACAGCAAAGGTTAGACAATACGTCTCACTGAAGTTAAGGGGCCGCTTGACATCAGAATACTTCTGATTTAACACACAGAGGCCACATTCATAGCAAACAGGATCCAGTTGTGTCTGTCTCTTCTCTTTCACCTCCCTTAACCTACACATGTTCAGAGCTGCACAGCTAAAGGGCATGTCTCAGTTCACACAATGCTAATATCACAAACAGAGTTACAGGGAACAAGCGACCTGTAACCTGAGCCTGTCTGCTTCCCTGAGTCCAACATGCTGTCTTGTGCATCACTATCCAGCACTACACTCTTCTTTGCAACCACCTCCACTGCACTGTTGGCAGTCTATTTCATCCAGGTCCCAGGTGAGCCTTTAAGAGTCAAATGTCAGAGGCCGAGCTTTTTCCAGACATGATGAAAATGAAAATGATTCAGAGGAGCTGTGGGAAAGAGAAGATAGTGGCATCTACAACAAGCTCGTCTGTCACCAAGTGGGACCAGACTGAGCAAAGCTGTGTAGGGCTGGCCAGGATGAGAGAAGAGGAGACACACAATCTGTATATCAAATATTACTTTAGAAAGAAGCTTCCACAAATCAAGACACAGAAAGAGCTTGTCTTTCTCCAAACTTGCCCTGCTTGCACCCTGGGGGCATGTTAAAGACACCAACACCAGGTAATATAAAAGCCTGGCGAAAAAGGACATCAGTTATTAGTCTAACTACAATGAGATCATCTGAAACACAGAGACATGTCTTTTGTCTTAGGGGCTGGCTTGCTGGCATTTGCTTGCTAATTAAAAGCATAGCAGTGTATGAAGAGGCTTTGTTTGTGTTTGCACAAATAAATAAGGGTAGGTTTGAGTGACTCAGAGCTCTGTCTTCTTTCTGGCATTCTATCGTGCTCCTTAGTTAACGATACTGACTGAGACGGCAGCAACTCTGTGCTATTTTTTGCCCAGACAGCAGGAGAACTGCCAGGCTCTTGTATTTTTAGCATCCTAACCTCTACCCTATTTTCTTGGCCTTCCCACTCTCTAAACAAGTAGGCATACCATTGTGGTGTGTGTACAGTATGTGCGTGAACTACCTGAGGTGTAACCAGTTGTCATCCATGAGATGTTAACACAAATCCCTAGAGGGAGACTGGGGATGAGCGTGCTGTTGGAGGCAGCAGCCCTGTGCTTTGGCCTGGAGCTACTGGCCTGAGAGAGTGTGTTGCTGACTGCACAGGAGAGGCAGAGGTAGGCAGTGGTCCTCCACAACTGATGAAACAAGGCAACATTTCATGTAATCACTCTATATATAGAGAATGTTGGAAAACTGGGGGATGGTGGGTAGGAAATCTTGTAAAATATGAGGAAAAATTAGGGCAGGCAAGCATTAAAGATTAATCATGACACTGACTGCCCAGCTCAGGCTTGCCATGCGGAGAATGCCACCATGGAGATGGGAAACAGAGAGGGAGAGAGAGATAAAATGGAAGAGAGAAAGGAGACAGTTTGGGAATGAGAATGCCTCACAGATGAATTCTGGGGTGATGAATATCCCTGGTTCAATACCCAGATGAATTTATGTGTATTCCATTATGAGAGGGTGGGGATGAAACATGGATACGGAGCAGAGAGATGGAAAAGGGAAAGAGAAAGAGAGAGAGAGATGTGCTGGTGAGTTAGCCATGCAGAGCCCATTGTGAACAAGCCATCTGTAGAGATGAGTAAAGAAGTGATTACAACAGGCCCAGCTCAATTTCTGACAGTTGACGCTTCACTGCCCCCGCAGAGCTGAATTGATTTAAATGAAGAAGCTATGAATATTTTAAAGGGAAGAACCCCCTTTTAACCTGAACTATTTCGATCTTCCTCCCACTCTTGTATGTGTGTCTGCGTGTATATAACAAGACAGACACAGGGGATAATGTAATTATTGATGCTGAGATTAGGCCTCTATTGTCACAATGTCTGCAATCAGCTGCCATCTTTAAACCCTGATGAATCAATGACTCTGAGTGGAACTTTTCAGTCTACCCTGCTTTGTTCATCAAAGTGGGCTTTGCAGTGTACACCAACCCTTGTTTGGGGATTTAATGTCAAACCAAACTGGTATGGGCGTTTTCTGACTGATGCCACTGGCTAATTCTCTCTACAAACAAACTGAAGCCCACTGAGCGTGTGTTCATGTGTGCACAAAAAACAAACTGCCCAGATAAGAACATGCTGAATGTCTGACATGGCCAATATGGAAGGACGCTACAACATGCCACCCGCAGGAGAAAACGAAAGCTGCCAGTCAGTGTTTGTGTGCCACCAAAAGCCAGTTGCTCTCACAGTGTTCAAGGTGATAGACCACACCCGCTCATTACACTTCAGTACATGACAAGAGGCACTATCACACAAAACGTGTCCTTGTTCCTCTTAGTAACCTTGCGGTGTGGTGAACGTCTGATTCGGAGGGTATCTCTATTTAGTAAACGATGAGTCGAATTAAAAAGGGCAGCAGCGGTTTTGAAGGTTGGTGGCAAGGTGCCGTTTTGGGAGCGAGTGATGGCAGGTTGTGAAATGCTGCCCTGCGGCTTTTCCCAGTAGCACGACGGCAGCAGCGTTGAACTCCCTTCACCCTTTGCCATTGCAAACATACCTCGATGACAAAATGTGTTATTGATGTTCACCTGAAGGTGAAAGCACGGGTGTTTCTGTGGACATACTGATCTTTCTCTCTCTCTCTCTTTCTCACGCACGCACACACACGCACACTCTCACACAATGTAGTGTTCAAACTACTAAATCACTGTCGCCATTGGCTGAAAGGGCTTAGGCAGATGTGGCGCAATAAGAAGCCTGCCTGATGCTTCCCTGGAAGAACAGGGGACCTTGTCCATCCAAACTGCCAATTGTTGGGATCAACGATTCCCTATCAGTCTGTCCATGAACGTGTAAAGATGCACGGAAAAAAAAAGGAAGAGCACATGCAGAAAATATCATGAAGCTCAGGGACTTGACATTGACACAAAGGACAAACACTGCAGTTGAGGAGTATTACGACTTTGGATTTGTGTTACTGCTTTATGTCAACAAAATCACAAGCTGTAATTTAACTAAAGCAGTAAGCAGATTTGCCAATAAATCCTGAGTGGATTGATGAAGGAAATACATTTGGTACTCTGCGTAGTGCTTTAGTAGACGACCCTTTTCTCCAGCTGTTTACGACAGCCCCCACCCTTTTAATGTCAAAACCTGAGTACTGACAGGCCTCTCTGTGTTTATACTCTGTTGTTCATGTTTTTCCCAATTCTCAGCACACACTTGCCAAATAAAATCTGCATATATAAATAAAGGGGGGGTTGAAGTGATATTTTCAGTTCTTTCGCAAGGCCAACACCAATCTGCTGGCCAGCACAAAGTCCAAACACATCACTCACAGTTTTCCATGTTGCTGCCTAACAGCACAAACAATTAGTGACTCTCTTGCTGTGCCGTCTTATGCCGCCGCTTCTCAGAAAGCCAAGAAAAACCACATGGGTCTGCGCTTCACCAGCAAAGCTCAAACTTTCTTGCTTTTTTTTTTTTTTCTTCACTCCAACAAACCTTCCCCCTTCATCATTGCCCAAAATTGCTCCGGTTCTTGCAGTCTGTAGCACTAAAAAACAATAAAATCCCATCTGTTTTTTGTGTGTGTGTCTCGTCTCCTGCTAACCAAAAGGACTTCCGCGCTTAAATACCCACATGAGTCAGATTAAGCTGTCGGTCACTTGTTCCTCAGACACACCGTGTTCGTGTCCAATAGTCGACTTGGCAGGCAGCAACTTGAGAGGACAAATCAGCTAAAGCTTCCCTTTGTCCCTGTCTCACCTAGTGTCAGTGGGACTCCCTGGTGACTGCATGTTCTTCATACTGTGGACACTTTAGGAAAAGACAAAGAGTGAGAAGCAGGAGCTTATAGATATATGGGTATTTGAGCCCACCGTGGAATCCCACTTTCTGTCAGACCCCCATGTTTTTAGTGTGTGACTGTCATGTGAACAAGGCCATGCACATTCTTTCATGCATGAGCCCATAATTGCTTTAAGGATTTTGACAGGCACTCAGTGAAAAATCAAGCGCACTTAATTTACACGGCTAGGGCCTTTTCACCCTAAAGATTCAGCACTAAACCAGATTATAAGCATCTTGCTGGCCTTGCTGGCAAACCTGCGCTGACAACACCACGATGGAGACGATCAAACAACTAAAGTGGCAGCATCTATAAGAAACTCACAACATCAGGGAAGTGGTGTCTACATGATCTGGATTTGCGCACAGCCGCCTAATGGGTCCAGGAGGCTGTTTTAGACCAGATTCACTTGAGAGTAGATGTCACAGAGTGCACTCTTAGAGCCAGAGAGCTTGTCTGTAAAGCCTATAATGAATAGTTAGATCCAATTTAGTGAGGTTAAAAAAAAGGAGGACCAAAAAGGAAAAGCACTGAGGGGGTAAAAAAAATGTTTAGCTCCACCAGCAATCTGTTTCTAAACCCACGTGCAGAGGATAACATACCATGAGGCTACTGTCTGTGAAGTTTATATTCTTAAAAAAAAAACAGAAACAGATAAAGCCAGCAGATGTTTTTGGGATTGTCTCGTGCTTCTGAGCCTGGCTGAGTTTGATTCCTGCTTGAGAATGGGAGCAGGAAAAAAAAGAAACCTTGCTCTCCTCTGCCTGTTGTGTTTTCTTCCTTTATAATCCAATAAACCTCAGAGCCACGTGATGACACTAACGGATGCTGTGCCTCTCTATGCCCCCACCACCACCACCACCACCACCACCCCTCCCTGATTGTGCACTAAATTTTTTATTATATTCAAGCAGTAAGGCAAAGAGCAGATATGCTACCCCCCACCCCACTCCATCCACCCACACACACGCACACACGCACACACACTCCCCCCTGCAACTCGTCCATTGAACAAAACAATGTGGAGTTGAGTAAGGGATCAGAGGTCTCTTCCTGGGCCAAACCCCCACGGTCTCCCTCAGACGAGCTCACATGGTTCGAATCAATGCTGCCACAAAAGCTGTTCAGTGGGCCAGTTCGATGAGTGCTATCAAGCTCACTAGATATCCGTGTTGAAAAATGCATGTGCCTTGTCTTTTTACGTTTAGGAATTTCTAATCTTATCTATCTTGGAAAAACAAGCAGTGATAAAAACAGCGAGGGGGAAAAAAAAAAAAGACTATAGTACAAACACAACTGCTTGCAGTATTTTTATTACTGCTGCCAAACATCAGAAATTCCTGTTTAAATTTCCCTTTGTCGTGTGTTTCTATAGTCTTGAGACCAGGAGGAAATTGGCCCTTAAGAGACTGTGGAGATTCCTGCTTTTTACGCTCCTTCAGCTGTGAAAGACAACAGATCTATCTCGTCTATAAAGGCCTGCTTGAGCTTTGTGGAGTGCAGCTCCTTTGAGGTAAAGAATGGGGAGGGCCTCCATGATACTTTGTTGTTGCAATAAAACTCTGTTATTGCAGCAGATGCAGTATCAATAAACCGAAATGCCCGATGGCTGGAGGTGGTTAGTCGACCCATGAAAACTAGACACGAAACACCAACACAAGCACAAACTAAACTGGCTTATCCAAACTAAACCTTACTGAGATTTTAAAACCCCCCATCACAGGCTGACATGCTATTTTTAGACATGACAGGACGCCTGTCATCCTTACACTCCGGCATATGCACCTACAAATATGAATTTAGTGCAGTGCATAGGCGGTTTAATTTTTAATAACAATCAATAGCAGCAATCAGCAGTTAATGTATGATTTAAACATTAACCTGTGACATGTATTTTTAGAGCAGAGCGTGCTCTAAGTGTGTCCCAGGTTTTACTAAATGTAAATCATTGCTCACATGTACATTTCATCAGTGCTGATTAAATAGACAGGGCTGTCTAGTGAAGGCCGTCCTGCACAGGAACTGGGGCCCGTGGGTGCAGCTATCCAGATTAACAGAAGAACCGAGGGATAACACTGGCAGGAAAGTTTGATCTGATTAACGCTGGCATGCTCTGCAAAACCGTGTTTGTATTTAGTGCATATTTCAGGAACGCACAAACGTTGGGTAACGTGACCTGGATCAGAGCGCCGCAGCCTCACCGGGATTTCCGAGAAAAAAAAAAAAAAGAAACCGAACCAACCTGGCTGCATAGTGAGACAGAAACAAGGAGACCGAAAGTGGGTCAAGTATATATTATGGCGCTATGAAGCTCGGCGATGGTGATAACGCGTAAAGCTGTTTGGCACATATCACGGGGGCTATAGTGTCTGGTATAAAACAGGAGTGACACGTATAAGAAAAGACGTTATTCATATAGGCTATAAATAAACACAGGCTTTAACTTTAACTAGAGACACCTACAGTGATTGGAGCCGGTCCAGTGCTGGTTCCTGATGGACGTGCTGTAGGGATGGGGCGCTCCGGGCACCAGTCCTTTCTCTGGGATCAAGCATCCTCTGTTCTGGTTGTAGTAATCCATCATTAAAAACGGGTTCGGGCTGGGATTCAGTCCCACAACGTCCACACTCTCATACATCATACGAAGCAGGACGACAGCAGAGGATTATTACCAGAAAAGAAAAAAAAAAAAAAGCAACCAAGTGTTGTCGGGATCACACGAGCCTTGTGGTTTTCCGCTCGCCAGCGGCAGAGGTAGACGCTGGATGGTGGTGGAGGGGGGTGGATGAGGACGAAACTGCATCAAAATCGAAGGAAAAGTAATAAATCCCAACACAGCGGGGACATCTGAACACTTGGCATCTTCCTACAGCGCTGTTGGTGAATCAGTGTCTGAAATAACCTAATCGGCTGCGCTCAATTTGAGAACATTATTTGGAACAGTCTGCATGATGTCGAGCGCACAGCAGCAGCAATAATAACAATAATAATAATAATAAAAGGAAAAGAATAACTTCAGATGAATATTATGTTGTCGGTTTGAGGCTGTATCCACGCCACAACGACAAAATAACCCGGATGAAATCCCCCAAAAAACACAGATCCCAAATCTCCAAAGTCCGTATGGATAACACAGAGAAGAACACCTATGGGATGAGGGCGCAGATACAACAGAGGGGATTCCGTTTAGTTGCAGTTTGTCCTTGGGTTACGGTCGCTTGTCCCGTTTGCGCCCGCCGTGGCTGGACTCCTGTCACTGAATGAGCCGCTCTCTCTCCCTCGGTGCGTAAAAACAACCGGCGGCTTCCTCCAAACCCTGCAGGCTGATCTCTGAGATCCAAGTTCGCATGAAACACGCAGCACCGCCTTGTTTGTATTTGACGAGAGAGAAGCCTAAATCATTCCCACTCCAAACCGTGCGGCTATCATGTTCTGCAGAAATGTGACAAGGCACAGCAGCTGAGGGCTTTGGCTCCACCTCCACTCGGCTCTCTTTCTGTTTTTTTTTTTTATCCTGCTCCTTCCTTCGGTCTCTTTTCATGCGTTGCTCCTCCTCCATTTAACCCCTTCAGGGACGTCACGGTGGATCTCCCTCTCTCCACACACGGGCCCTGCATGGGACTGTGGGTGGGGGAGCCCGCGCCCTGCTTCAACATTTAGGTGCGGGGGCTTTAAATAGGAATGTATCTGAGGACATGATTCAGTTATATAAGCTCAGTAATGAGTCTCTCATATCTTCAAACCGAGTTCATGGACGTAATGAGTGCTGCTCCATTCGCCAATGCTCTCACTCTTTTCCTGGAAGTTCTCACTCTCTATTTGGACTCCTCCTTCCAACTAATTTGACCCTTTCCCCCATATTCTCATCAGTCCCTACCCTCCAGTTTTCTCTCCCCTGCCGCTGTCTCCCTAATTTGCCTAATGCTATGCGGCTGAACTTTTCCTGAACCCAGGCAAGTAGGCAGCCTCACCTCCTGGTGACCCACTGGCTGACTCGGATTCGCCTCTCTGGCTCGCTCTCATCCCACATTATTCAAGGTTTCCCACCTTGTACACCCAGTGTAACACCATTACACTTCCTCGAGTGCAGCCCAGAGAGGCCCCTCAGCTCAGCCTGCACACAAGCAAGAAAAGTCACCCAGTCATGATGACCGGCACTTCACTTTTCTCACAGTGCGGTTGCAGCTGGAATAAAGGCCAGGAAGGTGTTTGGTTGCATCACCTCCTTAATCAAATGTTACTCCACCTTTACTCTGCAACATTCCTTGCAACATTGTTGTAACTTGTTATGCTCACATGCAGCTGTGTCATCTACAAAGCTGGGGTCCATGCCAAAGCTATCATAGCAGAACTGTAAAGGTATGAATATTTCACTTTCAAAGTTTGCATTGAGTTATTTGACAGATGCTTTTATCCAAAGCCTTTCAGTGCAAGATTGAAATTTATTTTAATTTTTTTTTAAGGTTTTCTTTTTTTTAGTGCAGAGAAAGGTGCACATATCAGTGCTGAAAGAATCATAAGGCAATCATGGTCAAAACGTGCCAAAAACACATCCAAACCTTAACAAACACATCTGCTGTCTCACGTTGACAGGTAGCTCTTCAAAAACTGATTGTGTGATTAAGAGTACAGCTACTCACTCATGCCCATTGGTAAAGATTAAAGCCAAACATTTCACATTACATAACCATATTTCACACTGATAATAGAAAAAGTGAAGTTTTGTCTCATTCGACCTTGAAAACATCAAGTGTGTTTGTGCGTGATTGGGGTGAGACTGCAGGAGAACTGCAGTTTCTGACAATTCGTATATGACAGCAACATCACCTCTTATGTCCAGTGAAATTTAGCTCAAAATACCTGTGAAACGCATCAAAGAAAAACATCTGATACATAAATTGCAAAAGCCAAAACCCATATTAGTGCGGGCATGACTGAAAACATGGTTCACTTGTGTTGTAATCTACACCACTGCCTGAACAATACCTCTCCTCCCCCACTTTCCCTACACCTGAGCCACAGGCCCCAGCTGACCAACACAGTTTTTGAGAGGGATTATCTGCATGGAACCTGGCAGGGGGCTTGGCCTGCTCCACCCCCATTGACTGTGACACTTATTTAATGCAGGCCCCAGTGTGTTTACTCGGTCTGATAAGAGCTCAGTGTGTAGGCCCAGGCCGGGGTGACCCCTTGCCTGCACTGATAGCACAGCCACACATTCCTTGACAGGATTTGCCCTATGAGTAATGGCTGTCAGAAAAATGCTAATTTTCCGGGCTCTGTTTTCTTCTCCAAGGGGAGAGCATTCATCCTTGGGTAATACCCATTCATTGTATAAAACAAGCGGAGAGATAACAGATTGCTGATCATTGTTTATTACTTTGGGGGAGGGAGGAATACGAGATTAGACCTAAAAAATGTCCCGTCTCCAAAGCTTTCTCGCTAATTTTTTTAACGAAAAACTCACTCTGTCTTGCTTAAAAAAACAGAACGTATCCAGGCGCCTAACATTGAATAAATGTGCTATATTTATTCTCACACGAGTAGATAGAAAGGGGAACGGAGGGCTCCTCGTTGTTGACAGTGTAGGTATTCAGTGTATTACATTACATGACCACTGGTTCAGTGCCAGGTCATGTCCAGTCTGTACCTGGGAGTGACTCCTCAAAAACATTCATACACATCATGTAACTGCTAAGGCACACCCTTAACAATTGGTGCAATGAATGTAGGGGAAGTGAGAGTGGTCAGCGGTTTCTATTGCATGTGTTCACCACAAAGAACAAGAATTACAAAAGATTGAGCCCACATAAAAACACCAGCTCAGGTGCCTGCTGTTGTTAGTAAGTGCTGTACTCCTCAAATATGGAAAAGAATAAAGAATGAGCCTGTGTCTTGATCCCCTAACTTGCCCCAAAAGAGGCGAGTCCTGGCTTCACGTTGTTGCATAAAATCCAGGCAAACCGATAGAGGGGCCTGATTAAAGCACCATTCAGACGTGGAGGCCTCACAGAAATAGATGGTTATGTAAGTGCAAATAATAGAGGGATACCACAAGTGGTAAACATAGCGTCCTTGATTCGGAGCAAAGCTAGAACTCCAAGTCTAACAGAGAGATGGGGGAGGGAGATGGGGATAGTGGGGAGAAGAATTTTAGAAGGGGAATTCAAAGAGTTTTATGGGCAAAGGCGGAGAGGACATTGCTGGCTGGACCTTGAGGGTGCCAAACTATTTTTACTGCCCCTACTCTCCTTCGTTCTGAGCCCAATCAGTGGTGTTAGGAAGCAGTAAAAAGTGATCCTCTTGCCATTCCTCCCCCAAGGAGATGAGCCGACAGGTTAGAACAAACAATAGGTCGTTATGTCATTTGGATTTCTGTGTGTGATAAAAAGAGGAGGAAGAGTGCCTTCTCTGTAAACGCTGGTCGAACTCAAGTCAACAGTGTTAGAACAGATCTTAGCTTAGCTAATAAACAGGGAATTTTTGTTATTGAGCAGATTCTGGAGACCATCCAGCAACATCTGTAATCAGCTGTTCCTTGACTCTTGCACTCCTGCATTGTGGAGATCATTTTTCCTCCATGACTACAAACTCTCCCTGCACAGTGTGTTCTTTATTTAAGTGGACGTCAAAATCAAAACAGAATGAAATCAAATTGTCTGAAAGTCACGGAGAGGTTGAGCCCTGGAGACAATCAACAGGCTCAAAGAAAAAAAAAAAAAAAGCGTGGATCAAACCTGCCGTATCGCTCAGACAACACTTGGCTCGAGTAATAGCTATCTCCTGACAAGATAAGGCCAGACTTGTTCGAGTTAGAATGGCCCGGGACTAATTTTAGAGTTCCTGTCTGCCTTAGCGGCTACTACACAAACACAGCTTATGCTACACCTCCCCCCGAGCTCTCCTGCACATGTGCCAGCAGATGGCTAATGCCCAGACGATAAAGAAGTTGGAGCAAGCCTCAGCAAAGCTTTCTATCTTTTGTAAATCTTCACAGCGACCTAATAAAGCAGCACAGCAGGGAAATACAAAGAAGGGAAATTCAGATTGGAAGCAGTTTGAGGAGTTGAAATGTGTCCTAATTTAAGAGGCGGCGAAAAGATGATAGGACAGTGAGAGATTATGGCTGTCCAGGTCTCTGTCACATTGTGGGGTTAAATATGTTGTCTGCATGATGAGCTCCATAATTCCCCAACCCTCACTCTGGCTGCTGGCACGGTCACAGCAGCCAACTTAATCAGCCACCCTCTGACCAGGATCATATATCCCCTGAGTGAACTTTTGTGTGTGTTTATGTGTCTGTGCCCCAGTGCATGTTTGCTTACCTGAAACTCAACCGAACCTGTCTGTTACCACACTGTTCCCCTTAACTGCCTCCACTGTTTCCCTGTGTGTGTATGTGTGTGTTTGTTTGCACAGCTGGTTTTATGCAGCCCGTACAGACAGCACCAGCCAAACCCAACAGCTGTGCTCCCCGACAGCGAGCCAATGTGTAATGAGGGCCCGACCCTTCGATGTGAGAACAAGCCGCGGTTATTGATGAACACTGCACTGCTTCCACCTCTGTCTGTCTATCAATCTGAACACAGACACACACACACACACACACACACACACACACACACACACACAGATTCAAAGTTAAACAGTTCTAAAGATCTTGACATTTGTGCTTTTCTGTGTGCGTGTTTGTGTATGTGTGTCCTTTCAAAAAAAGAAATGCTCTTAGCGGCTGCAGGGATCTTAGTGAAAGCTAACCTCCCTGTCATTATCCCTTTAATGTCCCTCTGACAGAAGATTCCAGCATTTATGGTACAGGCCTATATCTGCCCATAAAGCCTTTTATTGTTTAGTCCAACTCTATGGTGGCTATAACCTGGTTTTCTCATTTTTTATGGGGACCTTCACTATATCACAGAGGGGAGGACAAAGCTGCCCACCATCGGTGTTTACCAAAGTATGGCCTACTCATAAATCCATCATGGCCGGCGGCATTCTGGAAATACCTCAGCAGTGGGAGAAAAAGAGAAAGGACACACACACACACACACACACTAATGCACGCACACACAGAACTTATTGTACAGCTCCTAATTGGCCACACTCTATGGCCTTGAGTTAAAGAGCCCATCTCCACAATGATCATTAGGTCTATGTTCCTTTGCACCAAGTACATCACTCAGCAAATCAAGGGAAAATTGCTATGGATGTTACCCTGGAGGAAGGATACTTCAATATCAGTCATCCCAGACTTGGAATGACTCCCATTAGCTGTCAGGAACAGGAAGATGTTTAGTACATATGGATGGACACACTGCTAATTCTGTTAAGAAAGACAACGGGGACAGAGATGAGGAGCAATCTAGAGAGTAGAAGGACAGAAAGGTTGAGAAAGTTTCAGAGGAGGATAAGAGTGGATGATCAGTTGGAATAAACAGAAGACGAAGACGTTTGGTGAGGTTTTCTGAAAAGAGAGAAAGAAAGAAATTGCATACATTAAGAAATCGGAATGAGAGTGGGTTTTATTTAATTAATGTAAAAATACTTATAGATTTATATGTTCCTAGTTGTGTTTTTGTATTTCACCACAAAATACTGAAAACTGGTTGGCAGCCGTAGATGCTGGCCGAACTACAGGCTCGGTCCACAACTGTGCTCCACCAAAGCTCATCACTGATGCAATACGTTGCAGTTTAAGCTACATTATGCTCTGTTCTCTATAAGCGATATCATTCGTTTATCTATTTCTCACATTCAGATTCTTGACCGCAGTCCTGCCCTTAACTTACAAAAACTACAGACAGAGTGAGAAAATGAGAAATGGGGAAAATTTTAAAAGCTGTCCTCACATCAAAAGTCTGTTAAGCTTTGATTCTGCCTGCGTTGCCTGATTCAATCTGTTTCATCTCCCTCTAACAGAGATCTTAGGCACTGCTGTCTGGGGGCCGTTGAGGCACTGCGTTTAAACAGCAGCTCTGTATCATTCACACGAATCCCCCTCCTCCTCCCGCCCTCCCTCTCGCTACTTTCTCTCTCTCCAGTTTTTGAAGTGCTGCAGAGGGCCGATTTCCCATGTTCCATTCAGAAGTGTGATGCTCGGGGTGGCCTGGAAGGGATATAAGTGGAGGTGGTGGGGTAGAGGGGGGCGGTGGTTCGCTTTAAGTGGATTGCCCTCAGTCTAGTTGTGCCCAGCCCAAAGCATTATAACGCCTCAGCAAGTGACCTCCACTTGAGTGTTGCCCCTAACACCAGCGCCGGGGCAGGGCATGCTGATTGTTGTGCTTAGTACAAAGAGCGAATGTGTGTCACAAACAGCGCAGAGGTTGGATAACTGCAGGGTGAATGTGCAGTGGCCGCTAAATCAAACAGTTGTGCATGTGTGTGTGTGTGTGATAGAGCTCTGATCCTGCCCTTGCTATTTCGTAAAGCTGCCTGCTCTCTCCTGGGCACATGTGCTTGTTGCATCCTGCTTTTTATGCCTCGACTGCACGGACTGACGGTCTGTGTTGGTACAAATTCCCACCAAGCTATGTGAAATGTTCAAAAGTGCCGAGCTGGTTCTGATGTTAATGAAACATGTGAAATCCTCTGCTTAGCCAGCAAGTTGGCAGCTGGGGACAACAAAGGCTCTCGGGAGAGCAACAGACTGCCACGGCTCAGAGCATGACAAATGCCCCTGCCACTGTCACCACTGTGGCCCCTGTTTCCCTGCTTTTATACAGGGAGGTGGAAGGGAGGCCAGCGGTGGGGGATCTGCTTCATTCTAACCTGGGGAGGGGAGCAGAAGGAGGGTTAATGGAATGGATGACTCTGAAACATTAAAAGAGAAGGGAGCAGAGTGATGAGGATGACGGAAGAGGAGTCATCAGCATTTCAAAAGAACGGAGCGCAGGGAATGTAGATGGAGCAGCTACTCCCCTTCCTCTGCCATCTCTTGCCCTCTCTGTTACTGTCCGCCACACACATCTCCACAGCCTGTGTGTGTGTGTGTGTGTGTGTGTTTTTATACGTATAAAAGAGAGGAGTTAATTGGATGAGAGGCAGCCCTTTTCATCCACATGTCCCAGAGGTGCATATGGGTCAGCTTCATCTGAGAACAGAGGACAACCCAGACAGGGAAATGTGGCCTATCTGAGCTCTGATATTCATTGTGCTGTGGTTGTTTCTGCACTCTTAATGTTTGCTCAGCGTAAGTAAGAAAAAAGGTTCCTACTCAACTTACTCACAGAACTGTTGTAAAAACTGGTATCACATCACATTATCTTCTCATATGCCAAAATGTGCATCTGCATCTCTCAACACAAAGCAGCTGTGGCTTAACAACATTACATAAACACTTGAAAGTGTAGCTGTTGAGGAAATGCAGAAGTAACAAGGCTAGGGCAGATTCTCATGATCTCGTTCCATTTATTCAGTTTCACACAGAAGACGTTAAAGAAAAGACTTTTTTTCTCTGATGTTGATTCAATTTTATGCAAGAAAGCTCTGTTTTGTTAAAGGTAAAAAAAACACCTTTACAGTTGGGGCATTTCATCTGTGATAAAACGAAGAAAAACACAGAAAGGCTTTGAACTGATATAAATAAAGCTCACCAATCACTATGGCTACCCAAACCATCTGTGTTGTGAACCCATAGAGAGGGGAGTGTCTCAACAGTAAGTAAATAGGCTAATACAAAAAGTGAATGGCTCAGAAGGGCAGATCATTAGCTGGCCACATCTTACCATTCTCTGTGTGATACCACAACAGGAGTGGGGGCTGATACATGAAAAAAGAAGCCTGATAATATTTAACCAGTGGAGATCTGTCATCAATCTGAACTCCCCCCCACCCACATCATCAGTCCTCACCCCCAGCTCTGGCCTATTATCATTCAGACCCTCACTCCCTTTCACTCCTTATTCAATATTTTTGAGCCATTGTTCTGCCTTACATGCCCCCACTGAACTACATTACTTTTCCCACTCTGTGGTGAAAGGAGAGAGGCAACAGCCAGAAAAAACATAATATGTTATAGTGTCAGGAGTAACAAAAACGTCAGCCGGCCGTGGCAAAAGTCTGGGTTTTGCATGCATTCTCAAGCGCAGATGCACTCTCCTTATAGTCACACACACACACACACACACTCTCTCTCTGCCAGTCTCACCATACTCGCACACATGCACTGTGATCCCGTGGACTTTGCTGGGCTCTTTGAATGAAAAAGAGAAGTCATTTATCTGACACATCTTCACTGCACCTCACAGCACCTTTTAAAAACACTCTTTATTCCTTGCTAACGTTAAAGCTGCACCTTGCTGACAGCATGATGGAGAGCCCCATTCTACCTTCCTTTCTTCTTCCCTCTCTCTCTACCGTCTCTGGAGCTTCTCCTGTCTTTCCATCCTCTCTACCAACAGTCCTTGCAGAAATGTAAAGGCTAAGCTTCAGTGGCTATGTAAGAGAGTGAACAGTATATCTGTCTGTGTGTGTGTGTCTCACGGTGATTTCTGCATGGATCCCTGTGTATCAGTGTTTGCATGTTTAATCGGTAAAAAAGGTGTCACAGTAAAATGTGTAAAAAGGTGCAATGGGAGTTCACGGATGAGGTTGCTTATGTGTAGAGGTGAGAACAGGAGTGCCAAGGGCTGCTGAGAAGCCTGGCGTGTCAGAGCTCATCAGCGGTTCACAAAACCATCGTCCGAAACCTGTCAATATTCAGTCTTTCACTATTTCCACTTGTCCTCTTGGTTCTACAGTTCTGATCACGTGAATAGCCAGAACTGAACGTTTGCTCAACGTGCAGAGATGCTGATATTGGTGTAGTATTGTTAGGTATACTGTTACTACTGTCATATGCAAAAGTAGCGTTTTGATGTTTTGCATATGTGTTTCAAACACTGGTGTGATGCATAATTCAGCCTGCACATAGCTGAGCGCCAGCCTGTCTGGACTGTGTTTGACCAGAGGTGTGCATGTTCTGTGTTTATCTGAGGTAGTCTCTATGCAACCAAGCAGACACTAACAATAAAACCTGTAACCTAGTTGGCCAACAGCCTATCTTTTTCTATCTTTCTCCCTCTCTGGATGGATCATTCATCACTTTACCTCCCTCTTTTCCTCTATGCAGCATCCTGATTCACAACATTAGCTCCACAAATACAGCTGTTATTACAGATAAGGGTCACATTAATGACAATTTCGATTCAAAACTTGTTTTTTTTACTATATCAAGTTAGAAAATAAATAAGTAAAACACAACAAAATGCAGAACAGACTAACAGAGGGGGAGATGACGTCAGTCAAGCTTTGCTGTTATAAGGTCATAAAAATGGAAAAAGTCGGTCTTGTGATAGCTTTAATGCTGCCTTCCTTATCTGACATTATTAAATGTATTTTTCTGAGATCAAGTGAAATGTAATGGATGTATGGTCTAAAAACTAATGCAGCCGCCATCTGGCTATCGGTGGGGTAGATCTGATGCAAAGGACGCAGGAAGTTGCTGTTCCTACATTACAGCCATTAGAAGTACTTTAGTAGTTGCTTTAGTAGAAGAGCTTCAGCGATTTAATGGTTCTGAGATAACACAATGTCTGCTGGATGTTTGTATTGTAGGTCTAATTCAATCAAACATCTGTCATGGGAGGTGCTGCCGTCTCGCCCCTCTCCCCAAACCCAACACCATCACTCCTCTCTCTGTAACATCTAGGCTGGATTCTTTCAGAAAAAGGGAACAGGCACATCTGATCTGCATTGGTAAAACTATTTTGAAATAGATTTTGCAACACATCCTGATAACTGTAGCAACTTTGACACAATAGCGTTCACAGCGCAGAGGCAATATACAGTAAGTGATGTTAAAAAACATCCAAGAATCAATAGTGATGACTAATGCTTTCTACAATTCCCTCATTTTATGGCAACATCTGTGTGTTGCTAAATACTTGACATTCATATGTTGTGTGTTCGCACGAAACTCTTCTGCATGCGTGCCTGTGAGCTGCTAATCAGCTGGTGTCAGCATGTCAGTCACAATGTGCATTGAAATAATATATGAGGAAAGTGAATAAGTGTAAATTTTGGTCTTCAGCTGCTAATATAATTAAAATGATTGAGGTACTGATTTGCTTCAATAAAGGTTAATTACTGTCCTAACATTAGACTATAAAAAAAGAGGAAGAAAATAAAATGTAAATGTGAATGAGAGAGTATATTCCAACAGAGGAGAAGATAGTCTTGACACAAGTACAGACAGTGTGTGAATAATTCATGAAGGAGAGAAAGTGACAGTTAACAGGAGTGTGTCATAGGACACTGACGTCCATCCATCCATCCATCCATCCATCCATTCAACCACCCTCATTCACTACACCTCTCTTCTCTCTCTGCTCTGGGGAGTTCAGATAAAGGATAATGGATCTGCTGACATTCAGGTGTTCCCCCTCCACAAAAAACAAAACAAACAAACAAAAAAAAAACATAAAATAACTGAAATAGCAACATGAAATACATACAGCAGCTGTATGAACGTACAATAAACACAGATGTATACAGTTAGTACATTATATCAACATCAGTGGATTCACAAAAAATAATTTGTGCATGTGTCAATTGTTTTCAGTCATAAAGCAGGCAGGTCAGCCAGCGTGTGCACAAAACACTCCCTTCTCTACTCACTCTTTGTTTCTCTCAGACACACACACGGCAGTCAGTGTGAGGACACTCATTGATATTATGCATTCCCTAGCCCCCTACTGTCACGTAGGCCATGCTAATGTATTCTTTTTCAATTTTTTTCATGTGTACTGCCTTATTCTAACCCTAACATCACATCTAACTGCCTCACTCTAAACTTCCCCTAACGAAAAGATTATTTAACCTTATCTCTAAAACTGAAATTGCTCTATAAACACCCTTCTCACTGTGAGGACCAGCTAAAATGTCCTCACTTTGTAAAAATGTCCTCAGTCCAATGGTTAAAAAAAACATCATGCTGGTCCCCACAATGATAGCACGCGCACACACACACACACACACACACACACACACACACACACACACACACAATGCCCTGGAGGCCTGATGCTGAGGGAGTTGTTAGACTGCATCTCAGGGTTCAACGGTCAAAACCAGGCAGTTAGCCACAGTGCTCCAGGCTGAACTTGGAGGTATAATCATAATTTGTGACAGAGATGTTGTGCTGGATAACAATTGACAGCAATACAATGACACCATTCACTTCCATGTGCATGTCACACCCACAGTTGAGTTCCTGCAGATGCTATATAATAACAGCTGAATAAGCAGTGGGCGTCTGTTAAACCTGAAATGAGATGTTGGAAATAGAGCGAGAAAGAGAAATATTAAAATACTGGCTGCCACAGAGCTGTAATACACAAGTTACTTTGTTAGAGTCCACCACTGACATGCATATACATACAGCAAATCCCACCATCAGCAACATGCAGGTGCACGATCATTCCAGCATGATAACAATGGACACCATCCTCTCTCTCTCTCACTGTGCCAAAAACCCAGTCGTCTGGCAAAATAGCTGAGTGGGACACATCATCCAGGATATTTGTGTTGTCCCAGTGAAGAGCCACACAATACAGCTGACACACACACACACACACACACACACACACACACACACACACCAACACGGGTTCACAGCCTGTTTCATCCAGTGACACATTTGGATTTAATTTTGCATATTTGGCTTTAAAGGCTATTAATTAATGTTACCTTAAAGTGTCTTGCAGGAACATTTTTTTCTGTTGCATTTTGTGATGACATTCCTTTCTTAAATACAGAAGTCTTAATGTCATACTAACATAATCTGTAGCTTTATAAAATATAAGTTGAGCCAACATCAATGTCCAGTGTGGCATTTGAAAGCAGTGACAGATCACCTTAATCAGTCAGTTTTCAGTGTTATTCAAATTTGGTACCATCAACTGGAAACAAAAACAAAAAGCAAAGACCAACAGTGAGTTGCACAGACAGTAAGACTAAAGAAAACATATGGATAATTTAATGATGCAAAACAAAAACTAACTAAATTGATCACTGCACTCATGGGATGATCCAGCAAGGTCTAAGCCAGCACATCATCTTGTGGCCTAACATGAGTCAGATTAAAAACTCTGAAGTGCATTTGGATGTAGAAGACACTTTACTGGAGACTAAAAAATATTTCTTTTCCTGTAAAAACAGTGGTTGGCATGGTAACAAATGTAATTAGAGAACTGCATGACTTTGAAAACATACAATTTGGCAACATGATCAATTTTCAAGGAAGTAAGTGCTTAGTTCCAAGAACAGAACTGAACAGAGATTTGGGGCATAATATAATAGACCATTTCTGTAAACAACTAAACAGTTCTTAATGATTCAATATTAAAAAAAACATACATTTTACTGAGAATCCAGACCACTGTTGAATTTGTATAACACTAATTTGTACTAAAACATTAACAGCACATCTTTCCAAGAATATGTGTGTGTCCAAGTATTTCTTGATTTGCTGTGCTTCAGACAAACATGCCTCCAGATCATGTCTTACTCTTTAGTCTATTCAGATGCTGGTTTGAGCTCTGAAATTCACAAAAATGTCTGCGTCCCAGATCTAGGGTTGCTGTTACACAACTGTTGAGTTGCAGGTTCACTGCTTCAGAGTTGAGCAGATCTTTGATCTTTGTTTCTCTTTCCTACTTCTCGCCCTCTCTCTGCAAATGGCTCTTACATGTAATTTCCTCATCCTCTCACACTCTCTTTCCAAGCATCTTCAATCTATTTTTTATCTTATATCAGATCAATATGTTTACTGTTCAATTGAGCTCTTCCTCCAGCCTTACCATCATGTCTCAGTTCCTCCTTAGCTTCATGAGGAAATGTTCAACTCTATATAATAGACTTAACTGCTTTACCGTCTGGCCCAGTGCTGAGCTGCCATGAGGTTTCCTGGTCACACGGCTCTACTCCCTCGGCTTATCGTGCACGGTGCAACAGTCAGAGGCCCAGGCAGGTCGTGTGAGATGGGACAGCTACCTCTCTACTCCAAACTATTGTAATTAGGCATTTGGTTAGTATGGTTAATGTTAGAGTAAGGAGCTAAGGTTTATGTTATATTAATGAGTGTCACACTACATGCCTGTGCATGTGCATGAGACAGTATGAGAGGGCATTATTAATGCAGCAACATCCATTCTTTGCTCTCCGATTTGGGACAGAGGAAACCCTGGTTACAGCCAGGTTTCCGCTCACTGTAAATGCCGCCAAGCTGTAAAATAATGCCTGAATCCTGCATTACAAAGCACGCCCAATTTCCTATTCAACGCCACTGGTCACATCTCCACCTTATCTGGTGACAACCACTGCTGTGGTGGAGAGGACTGAATCTGCGTGGTGGGGAACGCATATGGCATGTTGAGTCTAAGTTTACAGTGTAGTGGCAGGTTTCTATCAACAAGTAAGACGTTCATCTGGATGTCCTCTGAAGCGTGCAAAGGTGCACCAGCAGGCAGATGAAAAAGCCCTTAAGAAGGAAGGGAGGGATACTAAAGGAAGGATGGGAGGAGGTGATAAAAAGCAGGAGAGGAAGACGGGTGCCATAGTGTTGGGGATTGTGCCAGCGCGGCACATGCACAGTGACAGTAATATTCAAATGCTTAATGATGGTTCTCCACTAACATCTTTCACCTCTTCTCTTTTTCTTATTCTCCTTTTGTCTGTCCCACTTTGTTGCTCTCTGAAGTTACAGTAAATACCTCTCCTCCCCTCCCCCTCTCTGTCTCACTCACTGCCAGTGTGCAGTTTTATTTGTGTAATTTACATCCTCTCTGACAGCCTCCTGTGCCCCCTACAACTCTTGGCTTTTACTGCAGCCAGACCCTTGTAAAGCAGCCCCTCTTTGTGATGAGAGGGAGAGGGAGCGTCTGAGCAACAATCCAGAGAAAGCTGACTGTAAAAACAACACACGGTCACTTGGTGTCAGTTAGCTTCCTCAATAGACATGTTTAGTGTGTGTGTGTGTGTGTGTGTGTGTGTGTGGGGGGGGGGGGGGGGGGCTCACATCTATACAGCTGGATGTTTGTGTGTTTCTGTCTGGTAGTCGCAGCATTGGCTTCTTGATGAAACAAGATTTGAAATATCCAGGGATCGGGCATTAATCTGCCGGCAATCATGTGCTTGCTCTCTACTTAGCTAGCTAGCTATGGGGTCAAAGGTCAAATGATAATCCCATTAACAGGTGGTACAAACTTCTAACACACCTGAAGAGGTGCAAGAATTTCCACTTACACACTACTAATGTAGCAACGACTGGGATACTACAGACCAATAAAGGTCAACTGGCCAAACTTAAAACAAGCTTGAAAGTAGATTAAAAAGACATCAAAGAGAATCAACACCAGCAAAAATCCCATTCTGGTAGAGAATGCTAAATATAGAAAAAGAGAGAAGTAGGAGAACAAAAGAGAGAAACATGAAAGCATGAGGCAAAATAGGTAATGAGGGAAAGAAATCAGTGAGAAGCTGCATCTCAATGAGAGAAAACACAGATGAGGAAGAACAATCTGAAGCAAAGAGAGAAAAAAGAAGTGCCATGGTAAATTAAAAAGTAAAGATGCTTACTTGCAAGAATCAGAAATGTGCTTTTTGGAAACAGGGTCACACATGAATAAATCATTAGAACAGAGCAGTGACCTAATCTCACTGCTTTATTCAGGCTTTTCTCAGTTTCACTTGTTGTAATGTATTAACAAGTGAGGTGCTAATCTGTTTGGGTGCCTACTGTGGTTAGCGGGACGTCATGGCGACTAATGTTGGCATGGGCCACACACACACACACACACACACACACACACACACACACACGTGCACATACACACACACCAGCCCAACAGCAGAACTGTGAGAGGAGATTTTCGCTGGAGCAACGAGGAACGATGACCCCCAGTGGCTGCACTGTTTCAGAGCAGAGTGAAGTAGACACACCAATGTACGTGTGTGGTTGTGTGTGTGTGTGTGTGTGTGTGTGTGTGTGTGTGTGTGTGCTCACAACAGAAAATAATGGTAAACAAGCCACAGCATCACACACGGACACACACATATTACAACCCGCCTCTGCCTGTGTGAGACACCATTTCAAAAGGGAACACACCTTATCTGAGCTGTACACACAAACAAACAAACAATTAGATTGTTAATCTTAACATTTGGGGCATTAGTGAAGAAATGTACAGAAGAGATGGAAAGTGGCAGGTGAAGGGGGGGGTGATCCTAGCTAATGTACAGCTGTTGGAGCGAGGGAATCAAAGCAGACAGGCCAACGGCACGGCAAAGACATAATTAGCGAACATGAACATGCATCATGTGTCACCCATGAATGCCATCTGCTTCAATTTAAAACTTAACCAACAGAGGAACAACAGAAAAAAAGCAGCAATGGGGAAGAGAAGAAGAAGAAGAAGAAGAAAAAGAAGAAGAAGAAGAAGAAGAAGAAGAGGGGAGAGCTGGTGACAGATTTCTGGTGAGAAGCTGAAACTAAGTTTTTCCGCATTAAAATGTTGCGTTCAGTATATTAACTCTGGATTTACAATTTTTTTAAATACAAAAAATAAACATGACCTGAAATTCCATTTTGAAATGTTTTAAAATGATACAGAATTCACTGTGTGTTAGGCTTTAACAAGTGCATTTGTGTTCATAGGCCGCATTCATGAAGAGGCCTTTAGCTGCACCACAAGCAACATTACAGCGGAGTCATGCTTCTCAATGAAGGAAACCTGATGTGTTATTTTAATCAAGAGCGCCTGCTGGTATTAATTATTTAGCAGGTTGGTGAGTCGGGATGCCCTGCAGGTCAAAGGGGGTGGGACAGGGTGGGAGGGTTTCTCTGATTAAGCGTTTTCAGGAGAAAAAAAAAAAGAAAAGCAAAAAGGAGAATGAGAAAAGCAAAAAAAAGATGTAGAGAAACAATAGGGATATACCGCTTGTCAGAGTCCTTCTTTCTTTTAAGGGTTTGTGTGTGTATGTGTGTGTATGTGTGTGTGTGTGTGTGTGTGTGTTTGGATTTCATCGGGAAACAGGTGAGCTGCAGGCTAAAGGCAGAGAGCACAGTGTGTTTGCAAACATGTGGATGTGCTAGACCAGTGTGAAGCCTGTGGCTGCTTACTGAGGGCAACAGGAGGAGTGTAAATGTGTTTATGTGTGTGTCTGTGTGTGTGTCAAAGCTAAAATCCAATCATGATACTGCATGATCTAATTCCTAATGGTCAAACAGGAAGCCCCACCTCCCACAAAGAGGGGACCGTGAGGTAGGTGAAATGTGATTAGTTGGCATGTGACACACACACACACACACACTCCTACAGCACAAGGAGTGCCCTCTACAGGCTGGGTTGAGATGAGGGTCAGACCCTGCATGACACCATCCTCAAGCACAGCGTGTGGAAAAAATAGATTTTTGCCCAAAACACAAGCACCCCATGAGTGTGTGCGTGTGCCTAAGCAGCTTTGAGAGTGATTCTCACAGCAGAGACAGAAGGGGAAACACAGCGCCCCTGCTGACACTCTCAGTGGGCTGACAGAAAGCTTGTTTAGGGACATTAAATCTTAATATACAGGAACACTGGGGAGGAGATGGAGATAAGGAAAATATGAGAGGGAGAAAGTGAGAGTTGGAAGAAAAGGTGGTTTAAAAAAAAAAAAAAAAAGGAGTGGGCGTGTTAGATGAAGAAAATCAAAGAAGGTGAGCGAGGACAGGCTGCGTAGGAGCACAGAGGGGGGAACTCCTCAGGGGCAGGAAGGAAGGATGCTGCAAGGGAAAAGAAAATTCTTTCCTCTCCAATCCACAGGGGGATAGCCTAGGATGCCAGAAAAGTGTATCACGGTACTAAATCAAACCAGTTAAATCATCATGTGTTAATGAATCCCTTAACCCATTTCTCCCCTTCCCTCCTCCTTTCCCTTTCACTAAAAGCCTGTACAGAGGCTCTGTCATCCCTAATTCATCTTCTTCGCAGACAGAGATAGAAGAGGGTGAGAGATGGGAAGAGGGAGGGAGAAGATGAAGGGCTGTGAACTCTCTCCTGAGACTCTTTGATACATAGTTTCTGCCAATAAGATCTCAGTTCATCAACAAATCTCAGGCCTTAAGTCATTATGGTCCATCACCACATCATAGCTGTGATGGGCTGTCATGTGGCGTAAGTGTCTCTCCTGTACTCTAGCTAGCACGTAGACTGAAGGGATGACAGACACATGTATGCTAATGTGCCAACCATTAAGCATTGTGTTTGTATTAGGTTTATTGGCATGTAGCAAGACGCATGGACGGTTAAAACCTTCTGTGCGTACTGTACTGAGCAGCACTGCTGAGGGGGTTTGATCGTTAGAGCAGAAATTACCAAGATGAATATTGGTGCTGATGTAAACTCGAAACCTGGTCTGATGATGATAAATCTTGCTCTGGCAAAATAAGTATACATCAAAACATACATGCAAACAGACTCACACAGTCATGTTTACACTGTGTTCATACGTGTTTGTGTGTGTATAAATAAAATGAGAAACATCCCAACCCAAAATCAATATCAGGGAAGCAGCACTGCATGTGGACAGAGGGTAGAGAGCAATAAAGTGGGTGAATGAATGAAGTAGCCACAAAATAACAATAGATAGAAGGCTACACAGCAAACTCCTTCCAGCACATTAGCAGGAATTTTATTTTTAATCACACACCTAAAGCAGAGTATATCTAGCTATAGCATAATGCAACCGAGAAACAGCGATCACTAAGTCATGGCTACTAAGAGCCTAGCTTACATTCAGAGGACTAATAATATATCTACACACAAGAAACATCACTGCTAAAGCACCACTTCTGATGTCACTGCATCAACAACCAGAATGAAAAAAGACCTAATGTATCAAGATCAGTTGTCCTTGAGTGACTCAAGAAAAGTAAGCTGGGTCAGCACATGCAGAGCATGTTTACATCTGTCAGGTTTGGAGAGTTTGCTTGGATAAAACTTTCAGTACACACAATAGTCACAGCACATCTCCATTTACACCAGTGATTTAGTTCAAACAAAAGAAGATCTGAATGCCAGCACTGAATAATTTCACTGAATAAAAAGTTGTTTGTTAGGACTTCAAGGCAAAAATTAACATATAAACAGAAAGGCAACATTTAAAGTGGAAAGACATGTTATGGACCAAAGTCTTTCCATATATTCAAATTTAATAATAAGTTTATGTAAAAAGGTGCATGTCTCCAATCTGTTAGCACATTTTTACCATCAGTTCTAGGTCAATCAAAGCGACTGCAACTGCAATAAATCATGTTTATTCCACCGGTTTAGCCTGTAGCAAACACGCAAAAATGTGCAATTAGTTTTCAACAATTTTAGTTTTCAGCTGTTGACATAATAAATTCAACAAACATCTCCAGTGGCACTGGTTTGTTCTGCGAATGCGTTCAAGATGTTAACAGCGTAATAAACTAACAATTCTTTTCCAGAAATGGTTCCAGTCAGTTTGAGTGCTTCTATGTGCAGTTGCAAGATGGCATCACTTTTCCTTTACCTCGTTCTTCTTCTCTATCCACTCCTCTTCCTCCCACAGCATTTTACCCTACCTCTCTGCGCTGAGTGATAAACGCTGTCTGTTGGCCATAAATCCGGGGGGAGTCCTGACAGGCGTCCCAATAAAGCGCTCTATTTTCTCCCTGTTTTGTGGGTTTGTCAGGGGCCCAGAGGAAGTGAGATAACATTAGGAAGAGGAGGAGGAAAAGCAGGAGGTGGCAGAAAAGGAGATGCAATTTCGTCAATGGTGCACATGCACACAAACACAGGAACAAACAGACAGAGTCGTAAACAAACAGTATCCACATGGATGAAATACACTCAGCAGCATAAAGGCATACACAAAATTAGTGTTTCATGTGCTGAGTGGCCAATACTCTCAAACCACAAAACAGTGGTGGCCTGCAAACTGTGAAAAACACTTTCTCTCTTTCTCACACAGATAAATAAAGCCAAAACTACAGAACCCCCCCCCCCCCCATCAAAAAAAAAAAAAAAAAAAAAAAAACAAAACAAAACAAAACAAAAACCAACGTGCAAAGAAAACACACAGGTTTCATCATTCATGTCAATGTGACACGGAGAGCTGTGAAAAACACATGTACCTGCAAGTGTACATACCACATGGAATACCTCATAACATGCTTATTTGCCGCTTATCTCGCCAACATCAAGGTGCAGAGAACTTTTTTTTTTTGTCTTGATATGTCATCTGCCTATAAACGTGTCTGGCTAGTTCACGTGTCTTACTGCTTGCCTGTACTCTGTACCAGCAAATTATTGTAATATTACATTACATTACATTACAATATAATTAATATTGTTGGTGTAGGAGCACACAGATTAGTTTGCTTCTAATTAGATCCAGTCCTCCAATTCAACTCTCTGGTCCTCAGCAACATCAATGGCCAATGCCTGCATGGGACATTATTAAACAACTTTGGCAAAAAAGCCTGGAGCTTTATGCATGACCTTCATAAAAGTACATACAGTAGATAAAAGAAATAAACTAATAATAGTAAGAACTAGAGCGGTGGGATCAGCTGAAGGCTGAGATTAACACAAACACCACACAGCCCTGGTACATGAGTGTATTTAGTGCCTGTGTTGTCAGTGCATTAGACGTTTGCACAGAACAAACAGTATATCAGCATTGATATACTGCATACAATAACTGCATTTCAACTTACTACTAAGATTTTATTTTCATAATTTATCTATAATAATAAAGCAGCAAGTATTCTATTTAGTGCTCCGAGTCAACTGTACATCATCCCCTCTATCTGTCTGCCTACTTCTACTACCACTCTTTCAAGTGCTTCTTCCTCATCTTCGTCCTCACCCTCTTCTCCTTGAGAGGACACTCTCTTTACTCAGTCCCCCAAGCTTTTCACCTGTCTCGCAACACACGCTCCCTCAGGTCCATCACTTTCTCACATGCTTGAATTTCACAGCCACCTCATTTCTCCACAAACACGCTCACTGCGCTCCGTCTCCACCTCTTTTATCTGTGCTTCACTGACTGATAGTTGTGAGTGGCTGTGTGCTAGCACCACACTCTAAGAAAATAGTGGCCGTGTCTGTGTTTATTCAGCAAGTTGTAAATGAGGGAATGACATCCTAAAGAAAACTGGACAAGGACAAAAAGAAAGAGTCAGAGACAAGATACATCGAGTCAAAAGAGATGCTGGATGGCAAGAGCAAGCGAGAAAGCAATGGCTCCTCAGAGTGTATCTACTCTTACGAGGAATCCCACCTGGTAGCAATTTAGGTTTTGCCTGGTGAAGCAAGTCCTGGGAAGGAAAAATAATGTCTGTTGGGTTAGTGGTTTCATTTTTCAATCAAATAAATCACGACCTTACAGAAAATAATTTTTGTCTTTTAATGGCCTCCACAGCGTTTGAAGTTCCTCTAGGGACAGCCAGCTTTGAAGTCTCCGAGGGGAGGAGCAAACATCCCTCAGTGTGTGTGTGTGTGTGTGTGTGTGTGTGTGTGTGTGTGTGAGCTTTCATTCCACTGCCTTCTCAAAGTTCTGAAACGCAACACCTGAAGCCGTGTGAAGCTCTTTGCATGTGGTCGCTCCAGCATACAAAACAGTTACCTGCAACGGCAGTAAAATTACAGAAACAAAATCAAATTTGCACTCTTGCAAACTCTTGTCAGTAATAGCAGCGCATGCAAATGTTATGGCTATTCTATTCTTTGTTGACAAGACCTGGGTGAGAAGACTAATACCACTCTCATGTCTGTCTGGTACATATAATGTACAGTCAGCAGCTGTTAGAGACTAATTATTAAAGGTATACTATGCAGAAACTAGTTCTAGAGGTGCAGGTAGGTGGATTGCGGTATGATGGTACAGGGGCTGGGTTTTTAATAACAAAAATAAAAAACAACATTTGATAGTGTACAGCCAGAGAGTTATGATGATGTGAACAGTGTGTCCTTTAGTTAAAAAAACATGGAATAGCTTGTTGAGAGGCTGTGCATCACAAAATTGGTCTAGCTATGTTAAATGCCCACTCAGCTTATTTTTTGCCATTATTCAATTTCTCCCATACAGCTTTGTGTATTATGTGTATTACATCCTTTGTGTATTATGGGTACAAGTGCATAGACCTAGAATGCCTGAGGAATGGTAGAGATGGACTAAATAAGAGTGGTTTAATTAGCTTTAGAGCAAATGCACCACATCTGGATGAAAATGTATTAGCAATTGTTCACCCCCTCTTCCACCATCTCCTCTAAAGACCAACCATTACAATGAAAATTAAATAAAGGGAGCGGAACCTGAGAGCAGTAAGAGCTCTTGACCTCAGAGGAGAACATAACAAAATATTTTACAAAAAAAAAAAAGAAGAAGCCTTAGAAGAATTCATTGAATACCCCAGGACCTTCTTCTTGGTCTGAGGCGTCTTAATATGGAGACTACGGCAGCACAGCTAAAATGTACCAACTTTGGGTGGGATGGTTTTGGATGTACAGCCACACACACACAGTACGAAATGGACAGATGTGCATGCATGTGCGCACGAGCACCGCAAGGGAAAACTACGTCAGCTTCTGGGCACACAGTACAAGCAGCCACACCGAACGTGTCGACAGACAGACGACTACCTTCACGATAAAGACTTAAAATATTCCCATCAAAACGTTTTCCCCTGGAGCGCTTCCACTACTTTCCATGTGTACCTTCAGTCCAAGTGATCTGGTTTTGACATAAAGGCTATTTTTCAAAGGTCTGAAAGACGCCGGCTCTGACAGCACATCTGCCAGGACTGAGCGCCTTCTTTTTTTAGTTTTCAGGGGGAGGAGCAGAGAGGCCACATAGTTGTCTTCCCAGTAGAAAACCACCTAATGTGCTCCAGAAACATACATTCATCGTCCTTGGCTGCTCATGCTTGTGCTATATGTGTATGTGCACACAGAAATGTTCGGTACATTTGTTTAATAGCCTAACCAATATGGACAAAATAGAGCAGAGCAGAACAAAAAAAAAAAAAAAGGTGTGGACATTTCCTGGATTTAACCAAATGCTTAAACATACTCACTTGTCCTGCACACACCCATATGAGAATCTCAGTTAGTATAATATTTAAAGCAACACAACTCCCTGAGTCAAAGAAGCTAATTCCTAATTCACATTATGTGCACACTTCAATTATCAGCGCAATTTGAAGCTTACAGGCGCTGTGAATGCCTGACTAGATAGCTGGGTGGATAGACGGATGTTTGCACATTGCTTATTCAAAGTGTAATATCTTTCAGATGAGTGCATAGAGATGGAGAGGACATTAGTGGGGGAAGGGCTTGCAGTGGTGAGAGACAGAGCGAAGAAGTTGATCCTTGAAGAAAGTAAACGTGGGAAATACAGACAAACGACAACAGGCTGGGGAGGGAAATCAAATCCTCCAAAAGTTTACAACGATGAAAGGGAACAGCCAGAAAGAGGGCCTGAGGGCGAGAAACTGAGAGATAAAACACAAGTAGATTCAGAGTGGAAGAGTAAGGCGGTGAGAACGAGAGTTTGGCCAAGTGCTTACAGGAAACTGTTGTGTTTGATAAGTAAATACTGAATCAGCGAAATCCCATCTCTGGCACCACCTGACCTCACCCTCCCTCTGTTTCTCTCTTTCTCTGTGTTAACAGCAAACAGAGACATTTAACCTGCTTTCTGGGACATGAGCGCAGGTTTATCGAAACAGCATTCGCACAATTACACGCCAACAGACGTCTGAGAAATGAGTTTGAATGCAGAAAGTTGAAAGTTAAAGCCCTCTTGGAGTTTGACGTACTTGTACATATGTAGACACCATCACTCCCCTACCTGCAGGTATTAAAGTAAGTCAGTGGTAATGTGTGGAAAGCGGGAATCTGGTGTTGTTGGGTATGTCTATGTCTGGGCCTACAGTGATTTAAAATGCCTGCAGGGGCACTTCACTTCTCTCATTTCTCTTGATCTTTCGCTCCCCCCCATTCCTAACCTCATCCTCAGCCTTGTCTCTTGCTGTCAAAGAGTGAGTGATTAGACAGGTCTCTAGGTCAGAGAGGGAGGTCATGGGTCTGACGTTAGGTATGCAGTGTCACTCTGTCTCTTTCTCTGTTAACAGTCACCCCAGCCTCCTCCGTTTAAGATATTTTACTCATGGTGTTTCGTGATAAGCTGTGAATGTACAGTATGTATGAGTCAGAGTGACTGGGTTTGAGTGCATGTGTCTGCTCGTCCTGTGGTTCTTTATAATGTATCAATCGGTTATCAAGTGGTTGTTTGTGAAGCAGACAGTTTATTAGATTAGATTGTCAACACACGCTTTTGGTGATAATTTACAGATCGTCTCTGTTTTATCTATTTGTCCCCATAGCTCGCTTATTTGCAATAATGTGGCTGCACTGTGAGATAACAGTATGTGAATTAATGAGTAGTAGTAACACTGATGACCAAGATGTATTAAATTAGAATATGACTAAAAGCGTGTATATATGTGTAGCAAACTAGTCTGTAATGCGTCATCTGGCTGGTCTTTCCTAGAAGTCATCGCTACTAGTACATATTTAAAGTGACAAGTATTTTTGTGTTGACTCAAAAAAGGAGAGCTCATAACCTGCCTGCTTTCACACTTCTGCACCACTGACCTATGTTAAGTGAATTTGTCAGTTTCAGAAAAGGATGTGGTGCTCTCAATTCTGACATCCAAAAGGTTTTAGGGGAGGATGTTAAAAATGTTCTTTGACCACCGATACTGACCCCTAAACATGACCACTTAAAAAATGCTGGTTTGGCCTAGGCAGGGCCTTGCTGTGGGAGATTTTGTCTGATTTTGGTTTTTCTTCGGATCACTGTGTACACAAAACAAGCAGCCGATCAAAAGACTTGACTGTTATTGTGTGGTGCTGGTGCTTTGTGAAAACGTGTATTGTGTAAGCTTCAACGGCCATGCAAGACGAGATCTGTTAAACCACTTTCTATTTGTGGGGTCTGCCACAATTTAAATTTGGATAGCCTCATAGAGCGACTTAAGAATGCATGTTTGTCTGAGTTAAGAAAAGAAATAGCTTTGTGTTTTGTTACAGTGTGGTCATTGTGTGTTTGCACTTGAGCGTGCAAGTGTTTGTCTATCTGCTCCAGCCTAAGGCCTGAGATTTTATCTTGGCACTGGCCGATCAGTCATTGTCAGTGACTATGGAATTTCTCAGCACCAGCTTGTGTCAGTGTGTGAGCTCAACAATGTCTGCGTTTATATAAACGCAAGTAACTAGATTTACTCAGAGAAACTAGGTTTCTTGGGTAATCGGGGAACAACTTTAAATTCACTCAAGAAACCTGGTTACTGGAAATCTTCATGCAGCACATGAGTAATCTGATTTCTCCTCTATGTTAGGCTGATTTTAGAAGCATAAATCACAGATTTTAACTCTAAACCACCAAAAAATGCTTGTTTTCCACCTATCCCTGCCATATCTGTTGTTCATTACCTGAATTAGGTGTGTTCAGCTATTTAGAAGCTGTAAGCGGAGAGACAGTTGGAATACAAGCAGGAAAGGAGAACATGAGGACCGATTGGTCACCCCTACTCTAGAGACAGAAGAGACTGCTGCCTGACTTTGTGGCGGGAGAGACACATACAGAGAGACACAATACTCCTAACAGGACAAACTGTCTGATTAAAGAAATGCACTTCTGTAATACGCTGTCTTGATTAGCAAAATCGCTCCATGTAATGATCTCCCCTTTCACCCAGTTGCTTCTCTCTGTTGAAACTAGGAGAGTGATGAGTATGATGATATTTTTCTAATCCCCTACCCCCATTGCAGAAACAAGGTTTTCCGTTTACATGACAGTTAAGAGATCCTCCTACTTGAGAAAGCCCACTGTAACCTGGTTACTTAAATGCATGTAAACGCAATGACTGAAAATCCTACACAGTCTAATCCACCGGTCAGTCTGCATTTTAGATTGACTGGTGCCTCTGTGTTGGCTGTTCTATTATGGCCACTTCACTGTGACACAGAATTGTTAGGTCATGACAGTCATATGGCCGGTGTGGCTGACATGTGACTGTGGGAGTTTGTGAACATCTGTTTGGGACAAACAAAATTAGGGGACTAATCAATGCATAATGCACACCAGTTGTTTCACAGGCCGTTTTAAATGGGGGACAAAACTGTGTCACAAATCAAATCCTCTCTGTCTGCACAGAACAAGCTTACAGGAGGTCTCTGCAAAAAGAAGAAAACCTAAGGAGCATATAATAGAGCGTACTATTAGCTGAACGGTTACAGCACATGCCACACACAACACATTAGAAAAAAACAAAAGAAAAAAGCATGAATGTGCGTGTGTCAGAGAAGAAGGGAGTGAGGAAGAACAAGAGATGTCGCAAGAGCCAGTGCAAGTTTCAGGAGCCTCTTCACAATGATCACAGAGTAACTGCAGAACAGCTGTTTGTTCCTGATGAAAAGAGAGACGAGTGGGATGAAAAACAAAAGCAAAATGGTGAAAAGTAAAGAATGATTACAGAGAAGATGGAGCCAGACTTTATCCTTTAAAGCCCAGAAAAACCAGCTGAAACGCACAGTGTCTCTACACATACAGTGAAGAAACTAGATTTAAAAAATACACTTTCTGCCATACAGTCACATATACACATACACGCACAGCACAAGAGGAATACACTATATTTTGTATTAAAACAACAGACAAACTTTCATTCCACTGGTGCAGTATTACCTGTGGATATCATATGATTTGAGAATTCAGACCTCACATCTGTGTTTCATGCAGCACATTCACACATTTACACTATTCAGAAGGAATGTATTTATGTAAGGGAAGGTCGTTGCTTTTAATATTGTGTGCACTGATTAGTGGTTTTAATCCCATCTAGAGCGCACGTTTGTTTCTTTAAGTCCCAAATCTCAAATTGTTTAAGACTTGTCTGGACAGACAACTCTGCAGTTTAATTTGTATTTGAGATCCTCTATTACATCGAAATATTGCTAACAATGGGAGTCATTTGTAGTGTATTTTTGATAACACAGATGCTTTCTGTGATTCAGTGTAACAAGTCACAGGAAGTCTCTGGGTAAGCAGAGCTGTTAAAAAGGGCTACAGACACAACCTGAGGCTTGGAGAGCATTTTCAGTATGCCAGCATTATATAACACTGCAGGAAAAAAAAAGGTTCAGAAATATGACAGTGTTCAGGTTTTCTTGATACAAAAACGAAGATTCCTCTTTCATAAGGACTGCAACTGAAAAAGAAAACAAAGAGCATACCAGGACGTAATAGGAGGCCACGTGATTCAATGTGTGTGTCCACAAATCTCTGCAATGCTAATGATTACACAGCGCAATACATTTAGCATTAGTTAGCCTACGGTACACTTAGGCCCATAATGCGCTAATACTGTCACAAGGGCTTTATCATTCCATCCTGAGGAATCTATGTGCCAATGCTAGCAGACAGGCTTGAGGTTAAGTGTGGGCAGGGGCCCCTAATAGAGGTGCCAAGAGAGAGCTGGTGGCCCCATAAGCTCTGGCCGAACAGAGCTCTCTTAGCTCCTTTGCACAACACAGCTAGCCATTGTGCTAGGCTGAAAAAGCGCATTAGCCACTGAGAAAAGGGCTTTCCCTCAGAAACCCCCTTTGGACAACAAGCAAAGCTCTGCTTGATAATTCAATCACTCTCCGACCAGTGCAGGACAGATCTGCACAACCTCCCGGATCCTTTCCTCAGCTCTCTCCTTCCCTTCCTTCTCTCATCTCCTCCATTAGGTAACTGCCCTATATTTTACAGTTGCCATCATTCCTACCGCTTATCAAAGGACAAAGAGGAATGATACCTGCATGAGAGTCATTGACATTTGAATGTATGCAGCAGTGTGAGTTATGGCTGTATGCAACGGTTACGGCAAAAAGGGCATGAGAAGATATATATGTGTGCATGTGTGTGTGAGAGTGTGTGTGTGTGTGCGTATGGCAAGGGGAGAAGAGATAAAAGGAAACAGAAGAGGGTCAGTGTGAGAGCGAGTTGAAGGAAAGGATAGGAAAGCTGTAGAGAAAGAGAGAGAGAGAAAGGAAGGAGGGGGTCCTTATCGCTTTACCCTTGTCTTGACTTCCTTGCAGAGCCTTTGAAGAGAGCAGAAATAAAGATACTTGCGTTGGCACATCAGAGAGAGATTTAGATTATGTGAGTGTTTACCCAACTGAGTGCTGCATGGCTGCTGGCGACAGACTGCTGGTTTTGAAGTTGTTATGGCCCAACTGCAGCTTAAAGCACTCCCTGCTCAAAATCTAACAGCCGTGCTGCAGAGGAGGGCTTTCTCGCTGTGCTCATTCTGTGCGTGCGCATCTGTACACATGTGTGCATGTATGTGCCAGTTGGTGTGAATGTTTATGAGAGATAGCATGTATCCTTGTATTCCTAATAGAGTGTGTGATGCATTCTGCCTGTGTGCACAAATCCATGTGCAAGTGTGTGTGTGTAGCACTCTGAAAATGGAGCCATCCATCGGATTATGGGTAGACAGCTCTTTGAAAAAGAGGGCCTGTATTTGCATAAGCGGCCATGGAAAGAAAAAAAACTATAGAAAGAAAGACAGAATGAGAGAGCAAGAAACAGAGAAAGAAAGAGAGAGAGAGAAGAAAAAGGGAGAGAAAGGGGTGCTGGGGGAGTGGGCTACACTTGCCAAGCCACTCGGGGATAAATCCTGTGGCTAGGATCAAGTATTCTGGGCAGGGATTTGGCCCCAGGTCCTCTCAAAGCAAATGGAAAATAACAAGCTGCGAGTAAATAGGTGGCAGGGTAATGATAGCTCTGTCAAGTCCTACGGTGGAGAAAGGGAGGCTGGGAGAAAGGAGGATAGCAGAGAATGAGAAAGGGAGACGTGGGGAAGAAGGGGTTGGAGGTGTGTGTGGAGTGGGGATGACGAAAGAAAGATCAGTGTGGAAAAAAAATGAACGGACAGGAGAGGATGGATCAGGCAAGAAAAGAGGACTAATGCCTACAGAGAGAGTAGCAATGGGTGAGAGAGGGGGCTGGAAAAAAAAACAGGGGAGCGAGAACAAGAGACGTGCAGAGGGAGAGAGGGCCGGTGAGGAGGGTGATGAGTTTTTCTTGTCCCTTCTGGCTAAGTTTGCTGGTGCTTTGGCACATGATGCTGGCACAGGACACAGGTGCTGGGTGTGCATGTGTGTCTACTTGTGTGGTCCCAGGGCTCCCAATTCTGTCACCTCTGCACAGTAGTAGGTATGCACCTCTGTCTCTCTCATTTTCTGTTTGTCTTGCTCTGTCCACTTACTGGAGTGCTTTTTTTCTAATCCTTGTCCGATCTGTCCATTTTAACCCTTTTTTTTTTTTCAGCTTCGGCCTCTATAACCCCCTCCCCCCACTTCACGCCGAGGCACTGTGTTCTGACTGGCAACGTTGCAGAAACCTGCCAGTGGGTCGAGCAGAGCGGTGGAAAAACTTCCCACCTCACCTGAGAGTGTGTGCACAAATGTGTACTTTGCGGCCGTGCAGATCCAAAATGGAGGCCTGTTTATGGACTGACAACGTAGGACTAGGTCATTACGGGCAGGTTGAGAGAAAATCTCAGCGATTCTCTGGAAACAGAGCCGACAGACACAGACGAAAGACTAAATTAGTTACTAAACTATAAGTTATGAAAAAGCTATGTTCATGTGTATAAATATTTTCTTAAAGCATCAGCAAACTTTTTAAGACAGAAAAAGCTCAGGGTAAAAGGAAATTGTATGTCAGAGAAATGGGAACAGAATTATTTAAGGTTGTGTAACCTATATGTAACAGCTTTCTTAAGAAATACATCCAGGCCATCCACTTACTTATATTCTGCTTCTACACACAGTGAAAAATAAAAGTCACCTAACTGTGATTTGCAAATGCTTAAAGAAGGATCAAAGACGATTAATGCTTTGAAAATGTAAGAGTAGGACAGTCCTTGTTCTAATTTTCCAGCCTCCCAGTGCTCTGCAGTTAATTAACACAGTTGTTAAGCTGGGGTGAATGAGTGCTATGCTGCTATGCTAGATGTGTTTCACACGTCATGTTTAATAAGCCTGCGTCCCCACCATAATGGAAAGTCTCTCCTCGCCATCAGAATAGAGACTTTCCAATAATGACATCCAGCTCCCTAGAGGTACTGCTTCTCCATGTGTGAGTCTGTGTGTGCGTGTAGTGGCTAAATGGTCTGTACTTGGTAGCATGATTGAAAAAATGCGTCAGCCAATAGATTGTGTGTGTGTGTGTGTTATCTGCACACTCTTTGGATTGCTGTCAAATGGGGGCACATTACAAGTGTTTCTCACTGTCATTATCCTCATCCTTCCCACAGAAGCCTTATATGTCAAAGTGTTTTTGTGTGGATGTGTGTTTTTACCACCCATGGCGTGTACTGACATGCCCCCTTGATTCCTGCAGACCACCGGGGCAGAGGGGAACCACCTGTCTGTCCAGAAACCAGCACACACACCGTCACAAACACACACCCTGCCAAACATTACCATATCCAAATTTACTCATGGTCAACGCATTCCGCCATGGCCTGCTTAATGGGATAGACACACACACACAAAAACACACACAAGCATCCTTGAGGTCTGAAAATATCCGTTCATATTTCTCCTACTGGCCCTAAAGTACATTCATAAATGCCATTTTACCCTCTAATAAGTCAAAGGAGCTGGTGCTTGTGTGTGTTAGCCACACTAGGAAACGCTGCTGTACCAAGCAATTACTGTGGCTGCTGAAACAAGAACGCTCTGTGGGGAAAAGCCAATTAGTCCGCTGTGGCAGCAGGTAGCAAGCTGGCTCCATTCATTATGATCCCTCAAAACACCGTGCTAATGTAATAGCAAGGTGTTAGAGCTGGTGACTGCGGCAGGCTTTAATGATAATAACGGGATCAATAGTTGGGGTGTAAATGCCAGATAGTTCCATATTCATACGAGTGTTTGGAACCGAGGATTTAATCGAAAATACTAATGAAAGTTGTGCATGTGCATGTGTGTGCATGTGTGTAATGAGCACACACCATTAGATGTGGATATTTGGCTGCGCTGAAAACAGCAGAGTGCACATTTATGGGTGTATGAGCGTGATCAATCCACAGTGACATTCAGTTAACTAATAAACCTGCAGGCAGTAAATGTAATATCAATATCTGCAACTGATCTGCTTTGGCGTGTAACCTAACCTGATGATTTTCAGATATTGTGATGTGAAGACATAACCCAGGAGGCTAAAGCTGGAGACACGCAGGGAGATAGTGTGTGTTGTAGGCCTAGATTAACCCTATCTGTTTGTCTTGGGCCAAAAAGGAGAAAAGGAGAATGAGAGTGAAGAGAGAAAAGTAGGAAAGTAAAAGAAGGTTTTCATGGCACAAATGCTGGCAACCATAATCCAAATGATGTCTGAAGACAATCTAGATTCAAGATGTATGTCAGCACTTGTGCGTTTGTTTAAGAGAATGTGGGAGTTGGCATGAACAGCGAGGGTATCATGTATCAATTCCTTCCCAGCTCTGAGAATATTGAGGATCTGAATCATAACTGCCTTTACGCTGTTGACACCAACTTTATTTTTTTAACTATATTATTCACATCAAGTCCACACATGCATACAGTCAGGTGCATCTGGTCCAAACCGGAAGTCATGTTGAAATCCACAACATCCAACGCTCATCTCTTTTGCCTACGTCCCAACTTTCTATAAATCCTGATTATTCAAGCTCCAAACAAACTCAGTGTTTCCCCCTCCCTCACTCCATCTGTGTTTGTAAAAAAAAAAAAAAAAAGAGGCAGGGGGAAAGAACTAATCCAGAAAAGGGGAGAGAAAGAGAAATGGGTGACGGTGGCATGTTTGTGTTGCAGTGTGTGTAAGTGTGTGCAGATGCGACACGTTTGTTTCACTTGCTGTGTTGCTGTGTGTGAACCGCGCCTACAGTTATCTGCATGCGCGGACGAGCACGACGAGTGAAAGTGAGCCAGCATGAAGGGCAAAGATTGTGCGTATTATGTTGAGTGTGTACTCATCAGGAAGCCGTGGTGTCCCTGGCTCTCCAGTGTTTATAGAAAGGAATTGTTTGTCCAGGCAAATAGGAAGGAAGCTAGCAGTGGCAAAGACTGGGAAACACACACACACGCATACACGCAGATACAAAGAGATGTACAGAAACACACGTTGCTTGCAACAATGTAAAAAGAGGAATCTGACGGGAGCTCCGGTCTTTGTGAGTGAGGTGGGGTATCTGGTATTGGGGAAGTGGGAGTGACTGGGTTGGGCACTAACTGTTCTTCACTTCCCTCCACACGGACTGCCAACGCAAACTCCAGCAGATAGAAAGTCAATAGATTGTCACACGTCACGATCTGCCAGGCCTGTCCACACTGGTACACACAAACTGCACCACACCTGTATTGCCTTAGTTCACATGTCAGCTGCTGTGGCTGCCACTAAATTGATTATCCGGCTGTTATTTGCTGTTTCTCAAATTAATTTTAAAAAGTGCAGTGCAATATAATTTATTTGTCAAATTCACATTCAGTGTGTGTGATTCGGTTAAAGCTGCTGGTATCAGGTGTATCTTACAGGTGTAGGTATCTAGTGAAATTAAACAACACGCTTGCTTATTTTGCTACTTGTTCAAACTGAAAATAAAAACAACAATAATTTATTAATCACAGAGTAAGATAGATAGATATTTCTTTGCAGTGCCAAACATGTAATCATGCTGAAAAATATGATACATGAATTAATTTCAATGTTGTGATAACAGGTGTCCATAATAAACAAAGTTCTAACAAGACCTGAATATATGTGGAACACAAAATCACACAAAAACAAAATCTTGTCTGCTTTTTTTGACTTCGTCTCCAGACTCAATCCTCGGCTCACAGAGATCATCTCCAAACACTCCCCAAAACTCTCCCTACAGTCATATGTATGGATGTCAACACCCCATAAATGGAGCTCCATTTCCACACATTGAACACAGTCAAGCACATCACCTCAGGATATCAGTGCCCAGTCCCAAACAGGAAAATGTACATTATAGACCAAAAACAGCCAACGTTTTCAACCGTTCATGGCACTTTGACACTTTTCACAACCTAGTTTCACTCAAAAAGTTACTATTTCTGCTTAGGTAGCTTTGTAAATCCAGTAGTACCAATTGTCATGTTAGACTGCATACAAATGAGTGACAGAGAGGAGAGAGTTTGTTTGTCTTGTCAACTGCCATGTTCCAGATCTGATTCTAACCCAAAATACCTGGATAGTTGTATTTCAACATTAACATTAAGTTAAACATCACTCTGGTATATGTTGTAGCATAAAAAATGCTAGTACTGTATCTTGACCTTATGTTCACCGCAGACCTTATTTCAGACATATAACCTAAAATCCATTCAAACAACACACTACTACAACAGTGTATCAGAATCAGAGTGGACTTGGGGTAGAGGTGGCATTAAAGAGACAGGAACTAAAATAAACTGGTCACTTGAGATAAATAAAGGCTCACCATCAAAAAAATAGGCTGTTTTTGCAATTGTTCATAGTCCAAAAATATTTCAATGGAGCCCCAGTATAAAAATATAAACCACAAATTATGCATAATATTGCCTCTTTCATAATAATAATCTGGAATAGAAAAACTTGAGTCATAAAATTTCAACAGTATACTGCGGTACAGCTGCTTTTATTTGACTAAAGGATTTTAACTTCCTTCACCACTCTTCAGATTTTCTTGTGTATAAATCAAGACACTACAGAACAGTTTTTATTTCCTTAGGAAAAAGTATGCTTCTATGCTGCGAGTCAGCTTCAAGATTTTGATAGATGGTCTAAAGGAGCTACAGCATGAAGGTTGGCTACAATGATAGCATTTGTGAGATTTATTTTAGGAAGACTTGCCAAATGTGTGTTCCCCCAAATAAACAATGCTCCTTTCTGGCTGTCCTGCCTCATTTCCTTGTGATCTACACTGACATTTCCATGTGTGTGTGCTGATGTGTGTGGGCTTGTAAATTAAGGACAGCGCTGGAGGCAATGTGGGTGTGTGGCATGTGTGTATGTGGCTGCTGCTCTCTGTTTACCAACACACAAATCTCTCAAACAGTAATGATCTAAACAGGATGAGATGAAAGTGTCCTTCTACTAGCAGACTCCCAGGCACAAGAATTTGTTCTCACACACACACACACACACACACACACACACACACACACTAACACAGACGCACACACATAAAGGAAACAAGGAGGCACAGTCGCACAGGTAAATCAGGACACATTCAAATGAGAGTAACTCATCTTCTTCCAACTTCCTGTATCAACAAACCAACCTGCACGGGAGTCAAAGCATGGCACAGGCACATAGCACATCACAGGTAAAAACAAACCAGCAAAAACAGTAAAGTTTACTTACTGGCTGGTGAGGGGGTGCTGTACCCACTAATGGGCAGTCCTGGCAGGGCAGGAGGCGACAAGCTCCCCAACATATGGGGGAAGAAGTAGGAATAAGTGGGCATGGGGAAGCCGTTGAGGTGGGGGCCTGGCACCTGGTTGCCCTTCCCAGCCATGATGGCTCAGTCCACCTCCAGTCACAAACAGACCTCAATGAAAAACCACCTTAACAAGACGCAACGGGGCGAAATAGAAGTCAGTGTAGATTCCTGTATGATTTAATCCCCCATAGGGACGCCGGATAAGTACATATTCCAAAGGACCGCCAGGTGAAGTTAGTAAAAAACTCCTTTTGGTTTGGAAACTTCTCCTGAAAATGGCTCCTGCAGATGTCACCGAGAGAAAAATCCTGTTGGGTTACTGAATGTGTGTGTTGAGGGCTGAGTTACTAAGGAAACGAAGATAAAAAAGACACACAGGGCAAAAGTATAAAAGGGGACTGTAGAGTGTTTTTATCCTTCCTTTCTCTGGTATTGTGAAACACGCTTAAAGGCCTTATTTGCGTGAAGTGCTGGGAAGGTTAGGAAGTAGCACGACCATTCCTTATCTTTAAAATGAAGGGGGAGAAAGAGACAGAAGGCAAGTTGAGTCAAGAGCAGGTGACTTTGATGGCTTGTGATAGTGGTGATAGGGGTGCTAGTGGTTGTGATTCTTGCGCTGGGGCACAGATTCCACTGCAGCGTGCCTCTACGAAATGCTCAGATCACATGATGCCAAAACAAGGCTCTTCTTCTCTTTGACTCTCTCTTTGCAGTCGCACAGACGCTGCCTAGGAAAAAAAAAAACACAGAGAAAGAGAGGGAGATCATTTAGTGCTTCAATGACAAGGTAAGGAGATCGTTTCCCTTTGTACTTAAGTGCTTGAGCAAAACAGTTCTTTTCTTTTGATGCTAATTAATGGTAATGTCTCATCTGAAATGTTACAAAAACACCCCATCTGCCTTAATTAACTAATGGAGTGTTAAAACTGCAAAGAGAGCAGTGGGTGTGTGATGTCTCCCCGCAGCTTTGTGCACTCACAAGCTCGCTCATTAACAGTGACAGACTACAAATACTACGGGAGACAGGCCAGAACATAAACGAGGAAAGAAACACAAAAGAAAACTTTGCTAATTGCACCAGTTGAAGAAGCCAGAGGTGAGACCCAAGGCGCCGTTGTGGGACCACTAGAGATTTCTGCTGCAGAGTTGACTTCCAAATTAAAAGACATGTACAAACAGACCTGTAATCACAGCAGAAAGCACGAGTGCACACAAGGGCACTGACAACTTTACACCCAGAGAACACAATTACCATAAAATGGTACACTAGCACCAGAATATATACAAGAGTAAGAGAGAAGCAATTTCCTCTTAACAGCTTGTCATAGCATGAGCAACTTATTTTTTATTGTAATGAACCTTTTATAAGTCTGTGAGTGTACCACACGGCAGTAAAACTAAGAAGCACTGTAAAAAGTAGGAGGGATATGTCTTTGCATGAGCAGTGTTGCTGAGGAATGTGACACCCTAGCATGAATCACACATGGACATCAGGGATGAACTCCCGTAAAAGAGAAGAGGGTCAAGTCAGACATGTTTGTGTGCCTGTTCCCACTTGTATGAGGTACATAAAGGATATGACAGCCGAGGGGGGCGCACTGTTGACAGCCTTCTACAGATGGGTGACGAATTAAAAGAAAAATCAACATGTTTCCATGAGTTTGGCCACAGCTTCATATATTATATATCTTTGGCATAGATTCAACAAGTCTTTCTGCTTCCCATTTGGTGTTTTAAAGATTGACTGGTGAGTGCGACACATCCTCAGGAGTTGGAGTTTTCACTGAATAATAAATCATTCAGGAAATACAGTAGAAACTGTATTTTAACATCACAGGTCCTTTGCAAGATATTTCGAAGCCATAGACACTTTATTGATTGCATCACACCTCTCCTGTCACTGTCCACCTTCTATAGTTGTAAAGCAAAAATCTGCACATCTTCAAGAGTGTATTTTTTTTACTTTTAACTAGCACACTTGATGGTTTGAGTTTTGCCTTACCACTTGCTGTCAACGGAAAAGATCCTTTTGTGTAAGTGTCAAAAGGTTGACTGTGTATGACTATATACCTACAGGAAAAATGAGTAATTACCTACGGGAATGAGTTACTAACCTACAGTAAGAATATGTGTTTTTGCTGGTGTGTAGTGTGAGAGTTGTGAATGTGATGTCTGCTGATTAGATGGAGAGCTGACTTTATGAGTCTGCCCTTCTATTAGTCACCTTATTTTTATTGATCGTTGTCAAAGTGCTCCCTAGTCACCCTGTTGCTGTGAACTGGTGTGTGTTGGTCAGGGGCTGTGAACTGAAACGTGTGCTTGATGGAAAGCTGTTCTAGCATTTTTAAACACCCATGGGAATTGAATATGGTTTTATTTGCTTTTAAGGCCCCTCTCTCTCCTCAGTAGCCACTTATTAAACCTTAGGTTGGTTCAGAGTTAAGGTAACATAACAATATTATTTCTGGTTCTATAATACAAAGTAATACACAAGCATTACCACAACAACATGTGGCCTTGACACTCTCCATATAAATCCTTATATATTTTAATGCAACACCCAGAGGCCACAACTGGAAGTGTGTGTTTCAATGAGGAGCTACAACTCACTTGAACACTGGGAGAAACCACAAGCTGGAAATGGGCCACTTCCTTCACCATTATCATTACAGTGTCTAGTGTGGGCACCTTAAGAGGCTGTTCTGAATGACAAGCAACATCAAGCACTGCTGTTCACATACACTAGCAGAGATTTTGCTGAAATACACCCACACCCATCCTAATTCCTTTTCCCGATATCATAGTGAACAGACAGGGATATTGTTGTTGCTGCAACACAATCAGCTTTTCTAACATTTTGTGGTGGACAGAAGCACGACCTACAGGCAGTCACTGTTTCTACTCACATAACTACTGATTTAGAATTAGAAACTGAGATGTGTTCTCCAGCTGCAGGGCACAATATTAGGGGTGTTTAGAGAATTTGTGTTGCAGCTTAAAAGTGGTCCCAACCAATTTTTTCATTCCAATTAACATTTAAACTTTTTAAATATTAATGAATTCAATCAAAAACTAATATAAACATATGTATAAATTCAAATTAAATTATTGCAAAGGAACATTTCCTGAATGGCTTCAAGTGTTTGGAGCCAGGCGCAGACAAACATTTTCTGATGAGTATAAACAGACTGTCTGAATAGTGCTACTGAAGCATTTCAAAACACATTATACAATGATTATTCATTTTTCACTCATCCATGCACACACACACACACAAGCAACAACATGACAGAAAGTAACAGAACGCCTTTATAATAACCATGCCAAGTACAAAACACACAGAATCAGAGGCACAAAAGTCTGACACACACACACCACTCTATAAGGGATTAAGACACAACTCTCGGCCCATATAATCTGCTGTGAAAACTAGACATGTAGTTGGGTTGAGTCACTGATAGACACTCTATATCCCCCTCAATGTCAATGTACGGTACTCAAACCAATCACAGTTCTCACAAACAGCTGTGTACTCTGATCCTACATTGGATAAGAAAGGCTGAAATCCTTACAGACAACTGTAAACAAATTGTAAACCTATGACACAATGCTGTATATGTATATCTGCTCATATAAACACATGAACCACTATGATTCTCTATTATTCCTTATCTCGTCATGCACACGTTGCTTGCATGCATGCGCACACAATAATCTCCCTTTCATTCCCCTATCAGAGAGCTCTCAAATCTCGGCAGTGGGTGCCTCCCGCTGCATGATGTATGGGTTCTGTATGATGTGGCTGACAAACAAGGTCGTTGATATGGAGAAGAAGAAGAAAGGGGAGCAGTTGTGCGCACGGTTGCTGGTCGTCATTGTGATACAGAGGTAAAGCTAAAGTATTGTCAAGGCCAACAAGACAAGTCATAAATATGGATGCAAGTAAATACAGAAAAGATAATAAAATAAAGAAAGAAAACAGGAGTAACAAACAGGAACATGAAGTTTCTGTGTGCTGATATTGAATGTGTACGTAAAAATGGCTCATACATTTGCTTACACACACTAGTATGGTCTAGAAACAGGATAAAGTCCAGAAGTCAGAGATTAAACTGTGACGACGACAGTACAGAGAGGGGTTTCTGTGCCATCTGTCTTTCTAACTATGCTGCCACTATTATGAATATTATTATAGCGTTATCTGTCTCTATCACTCATTTCAGTATAGTCAGGAGCATTTAGGCAAGGTGCTGTATGGCAGGCAGCTCCCAAGGGAATGCATGTGATTAGTTACAGTATGAAGAAAAATAAACAAATAATTTGGGTCACTTGGTCTTAAATCTTTCATGTAACAGGCAGAGATAAAGAAGGGTCATAGGTCATGGAGATTGTAATTGGTTGTGACAACAAACTCTGAATTAATAATCAGAACAAGCAGCAAATGGCAGCAAGTGGTTGGGGTGAACGGGTGGTCGAAACACAGCCACGGGGGAGGGTAAATGCAACGCATGACATACAGAGACGCTCTGGTGTGTACATAAATAGACAGGCATATAGTTCAAATGTACACACAGTTCAACATGAACACACACACGCATCTTCAGATGTGAACATGAACAAAGTTCAAGAAGGTCAGTCATAGAAAGTAAGCCACTGATTGTTGACAAAACAGAAAAAAGCAAAGCACCTATCCAGAAATGATAGCACACACACACACACACACACACACACACAAATATGAACACATGAACACACCATAAAATCACTTCTGATAACAAATTATGACATGAACTATTTTTAAGACCAATAAACCGAGTATACAGATAGTTGCTATTATGTTGTTTTATGATACCTGCTCCTTTATGAATTTTGCTCATGTCCTAAAGGCATGTCATTGGAATATAACAGTGTTGCACCTGCCTTGTCAAATGACAGATATGCTGCTTCACACATTCCTACGCTTGTAATTGTCTTTACTAAGGTTTTAGCATGGGAAAGATTACAGGCTCTTAGTCCTGAGTGGATGTCAGTCTTTAACAGCACAGAGTGGGCTCTGAAGCCAGCTTGTACAGTTTTTCATTGGTACATATGATGGAAGTCGCTCAAGTGTGATGCCTTGAATTTTTGATGAGGACAGCCGCATGGGTAGATACAGTATATGAATATATACATCTAAAGTGAGACAGGACATTACAGGAGCGAACGTGCCTAAGTGCTCACATAACTGTGCACTAACCTCAAATGTGTTTATATGTGCAGTGACGTACAGGTAAGAAACAAACAAGTGTGAATACTAGTAATATAGTACAGTATCAACAAGTGCCCAAATCTCAGTGTGAGTGTCTGAGTTGGCAGCGTGTGCTGTCATGTGTGTGTCCTGTGTTTGCGTTTCTTAATGTGTGGACACGTCATGTCCTGAATCACATTTGCGTAAAGTCTTCGTGCCCTGAGGGAGTGCCTCGCGGTGCATTTACTGTACATTACCATCACACATCACTGAAATGGGTTTTGCATAAAGAGTTGACTACATGTGGGGGCAGTGGAAGGGTGCTGCAGGCACAGAGGGACATAGGTCTTCAGCTAAGAAATGTGAATTATTAAGGGCAGAAAGGGGCACATCGTGCGATAGCATTCTTAAGTTCCACAATAAATGAGCAGCAACTTTCTTCAAAGAATCTGGAGAAAGTTTTATTATTTCACCAGATCCTGAAGTATGTATATAACATGGACATGTAAACAAAAACAGCAAATGCAAATAGAGAGGCCTTTTCCTTCCAAATACGGAGACATTAACAGAAATTTGTTGAGTGAAAAACTCTCTTGAGCTCTGTCCAAACCACTAAGACAATCTGCCATAGCCTTACTGTAAGTAATTTACTTAGTGAAGCATCGGCCAAAAACAGCTATTTCCAAGCACTGATCTAATACTGTTTACTATCTGAAGAAACTAAAATAGCTGCTGTGATTCACTTTATCTCTGCAGGACTATTATGAATCAGAAATTACTCTGTATGTTGGATTCTTAATCCCCTATTGTTCTACTTTTACGCCAAGACATGTACTCTTCCTAACTATCTGATTGAACAATGCTTCAACCTCGTTGCTCCTTCCACCTGCATAGCTTCAAAATGCTCAGAATCTTCACAGATTGAGTCGCTGTAGGTGAGAGTGCAGAAGGTGGAAGCTACTTCTCGTTGACAGCCAGAAAGTGTGGTGCAAGAAGGCTAAAGGGTGCTAAGTGCACATGCAGGGTGGTGAGAATCCTCAGCCGTTTTGCCAAGGCCCCCTGTGGGGTGAATCCACTTGTCAGCGAAGCAGGCTGGGTGACATTTCTGCCTCACCTCAGAAAGGTCAGCCTTTAATTATCTCAAATGCCAGCAAGCACTGCACCTGCAAAAAATAAACCCAGGGATGAGTTGTGTATGTGTGTGTGTGAATATCTGTGTGGCTGTATGTCATGGTAAGACGGTAACCTGCTTCCTTCACGCAGAATGAGCGCTTCTGTGGGTGTCCGTGCAGAACTGGACCATCTGCCCATCTGCATGCATGTATGCATATGGACCCATAAACACACATCCACAGCCAAAAAAAACTGACAGATGCACACTCACACATGCAAGCTACCAGTGTCAACCAAAGTCGATAAAACCTACAACTAAAATGGCCTGCTAAATATGGGTCAGCTACTGTATGTGATTACTTTCTATTTGTCAATATCGTAGCGTCAGAGTCATGAATCAGTGAAGTATGGGGGTGTTCTTGCAAAGATTAGGCATTAAGCATGCCAAATTACTTCCAGTAAGAATGCAGTTGGTGACAGAACTGAAGGCATATCTGGCAGAGCATGACATGCAGTGTTTGCTTTCGAGCTACTCACTGTAGCTATTCAGCTCAGTCAATATTTGCAGGGGTCTATGGTAACAGAGAAGCTCACACACTCGCATAAACACACTGCCCTGTACACTAAACCTCACACACACAAAAACTAACACTCTGCCCAGAAAGTCCCACTCATGCTCGACGGAGGTTGGAGAGACAAAGGGCCATAGATCATTGGTGCGGACGGTGTGCGGTGGGCTCCGCGCGACCAGGTTTTTCCGGCATCTTTCTCTCGTTCTGAGAAAACATGGAGGGCCCGTCCCTATTGTTTACACAGCTGGCTCCATGGAAAGGATTGCCTAATATGAAATATGAAGAGAGCGGAGAGGTGAGAGGGAGAGAGCAGGGAAGGAATAAGGGAAGGGAGCCAAGAGAGAGGGGTGGGGTGGTGGGATAGCAGGCCATCACTGAGTTAAAGGCTGAGTGTGCTCTGGATTGGAGGACATAGGAAGTGAGCAATAGAGACAGTCAGAGAAATGTGCTGGGAGAGAAAGTGGTAACAATGTAGTTAGGAAAAAGAAAGCAATATGGCAACACTAAATCTGGGAGGAGAAGAACACACAGAAAATGCATGAAAACTAAATGAGGAGCAAAGTGAGTGCAAACAGAACATGAAGCAGAAAGCCCTGAGGTTTCCTCGTGGTGAGGGAGTCATGCCTCCTGCGGTCTGGGGTCTGTAGTGCATGTTATTCTTTCCCAACAGCCACACACTGCTTCCATTCGCTCAGTCCTGACTCACCAGCCCTCTGGAACTGTCCTGACAATCCTTTGTTTCCTCAGCTCACTCATTTACCCACAACAATCCTTTATCAGACTAAACCTCAGGTTACACTTTCTTTGATGTCTTTCCTGGATTTGGTCTAAAAATCGCATGCCCAGCACCCAAAACTTGAGTACAGTCTTCAATGGGAACAATTTGGTTAATTTCTGATAACGTTAGCTTGATCCCATTAAGACTAAACTAAAGTGGGGGTCATTTGTACATAGAAGATTGAGTCAGTTACCACGAGAGAGCTAGAAAACCCACTTTTCTACTAGATAACAATAAGAACACCTATTACACTTTATTGAACAAGGAGAAAGAGCTGGGGTGTTCAAACCCACACCTAAGCACATGCATCAGCTTATGTGTCTGTTTTAGTGTACTTGTGTGTATGTGGGAGTGAGGTGGCTCCCTCGCCAACCTTGTTCCAGTTAGGGAGAGGCCCAGCACAAATGAAGTCCATATTTCTGAGCAGGGCTCCAACAGACTCAACAACCCCCACCCGCTGACCCACACACGCACACGTGCACGCATGCACACACACACACACACACATAGAATTTCTACAGTCAAAACACTTTAGCTGTCATTTTCTATATGTGTAAACATAGAGGGGTGCACGCACCTTTACCAAGACATCACTCTCGATTCTCATAAGGGAACAAAACTGGCTCAAGAGGATGTTTCATTCTACCTTCAGCCAACACACACAAATCAACTATGCATGCGTGTGTGTGCACCACTTCGGCATGACTCTTTGTGTGTGTGCCTGCCTAGAAGATTGTGTCACCTTTGTGCACTTATGCAGGATATCAGGCTAACAATGTTATGTGAACCACTTTGGCACATTTCAACACAGAAGATCCAATGACATGAGGACGAATGACGCACTAAAGTGCAGGGCCCCTTCCTGTTTATGTCGCCACTTGCCCACTGGAGGATCAAACGAGATCTGCTCCTCTCCTCAGAGCGGGTGTGCTCTATTAAAAGGGATGGTCTGCAGTTCCTCCAATACCAGTATGTAAAAAAAATATATATACAAAAAACAGCCTGCCATGAAAAGGAAGACGTTCTATCACAGCCCAACATGCAAAAACATCTGTATGCACATTTCTGCTTATGCATTTGTGTGTCTAAGTGTTATTGTAAATTCACAACTGAATGAATGAACTGTTCTCTGCAGCAGCATATACCCATATGAAGTAATAAATGTGCTGATATTAAACATTGTGTGTGTGTGTGTGTGTGTGTGTGTGTGTGTGTGTGTGTGTGTGTGTGTGTGTGTGTGTGTGTGTGTGTGTGTGTGTGTGTGTGTGTGTGCATGCAGCCAAAAGCTGGTTTGACTCACACGCCTAAATGTCATTGTATTTCCAGAGGGCTTGTTAGTCTTGTTTACAGAAGGTTAAATTCAATTATGTGAATGATCTACTGTGGTGTGTTTGTTACTGTGTGTACATCAAATCTGAATAATCGTAGGGCGTCACTTCCTTTTCACGCTCGCAGTAACACAGTAAGAAAAAGCTCCACTACATGAGAGAGGATCAGTGGGTACCTACAGTAAAAAGGCCAATGACTAATAGGTATATGGCCAATTTTGCCAAGCATACCCTTAAACAAACAGCCCACTGCTAAAGATTTACAGCTGCAATAGATAGCATGTTTGGTTTTTAATGGCTCTAATTCATACACTGTCCAGACATTCTTTCAGAGAAACCATTGGTTGTTAATGTCAAATCCTCCGTGGGGATGTACAGAGCCAAATTTATGAAAATGATGTCACTGAACCTGACTCTACCTCCTAGACTTTATTTTATATATAAACAGTTAGCAAACACACGCGATCACTTACAATGAATGCTACAAGCCAATATGCCACCATTTGTGCACGCTTTAGTTTTCAGAGACTATCGCTCCCTAGTATTTGCAGATGTGGGGAAATATCAAACAGACCAGTCTCAGCAGGCAGCAGTCATTCAGAACAAGTCAGTCAGTAATATTTGTACTCACATGTCAATATGGGCTGAAATTTCCATGTCATCTGGGGACTGCAGTGTGTGATTATCAGCTATGCACCAATATGGACACATTTCAGGTGACAGCATCACCCAGCACTGCTGCCCATTGTGGCACTGATCTGCACTTATGCTGCATGTCATTCATCCCCACCGGTGCCATCAGTAAGACAAGCGGGCCAAGAGGAGCAGTATGTGGGGCACAGTGACATGATTTAGAGCGCCGTCACTATGTGTGTATTCATGTGTGTTTGAAACAATGGAGGTGAGGCAAACGATTGTGGGCCAAGGCCAACACAGTGATCAACAAGCTATGGCCTCTCTAGGACAAACGCCCATAAGCCCACACGTGGTGTGTGTATGAGGCCAAGTTGCGTGACAATGCTGATGCTTGACGTAACAATGTACAAATGCTATATCCTTAGTAACAGGTTACAATTACCCTACAGATGTATATGTGTTTGGTGTGTGTGTACTGCAAGGAGAGAGTCGAAAAGACTTGAAGTGAAAGACAAAAAAAAAGAGTGAGGAAAAATCCTCCAGAGAAAGAATGAGAGAAAACAAACAAAAGCAAAACAAATATTTATCTCCCCTACTGCTCCTGCCCTTCATATACAGAAACACTCAACGAAGGCATATTCCTGCCTCTCTTGCCTTGCCTACTCTCCAGGACTCATAAAATTCACATTTATGAATGCATGGGCTCCATAAGCTGCCAGGCCTCTATTAACTGTGTTATAGTGTAGCTGGCTCTAGCTGCTGACGACAGCCAGGGAATGTTGCTTTCCATTAGGGGAGATGGGGAGAACAGGAGGAGAGGGAGGAGGAAAGGGGATGAGGAATGAGGGGAATAACAGAATTTACTCATTTTTCTTTTTCCCATGGCAGTGCAATCTGATGCCTGAGCATTTGGGCATGGGGAAGAGGGAGAGCCAATGGTTTCACTGTGTAAGCCTGCATAAGTATAAATGTATGAATGTGTTTATGTGCAAGGTTCATGCACCTGTGCGCGAGCCTGTGGCTAAGGCCAAAAGTAATTGATTTGAGTGTTTCTGGAAGATTTTCTCCAGTGTCCTTAGGCGCTCACAAGATGACTATTGATTGGTTAATTGATTGATTGGCATCCGGCCGACAGTGAGTCAACAACATCATCACTCTTCATATGGACCCAGCCCCCCCACCACCCCAGCACTCCCTGCCAGTCGTACTTACCATGATCGGTTAGAACATTTAAATACGATCTCAGTATTTCTAAATGACCAATGATTATCTATTTTTAGGGCCTTAAATAATGCTACAGTTTCATGCTAGTGTAAGGTGTACAGTGGCAGGACAAAGTATGTGAACCGTATTCTGCATTAATTTGTCATAAAATGTGCTCTGATCTTCATCAAGTCATGTGTATTACACTTTCATGTCTTTATTAAGAACAACCATAAACTTCATAGTGCTAATAGAAATAGTATGTGAACCCCTGGAATAATGACCTCTATAAAGCTACTACTTTTTGCCACTGTATATGTTTTTCACTCTCTACTACCAGTTCTATAATTCTTTATAATTGTTGTTTTTTTTAACAATGTGTGAGAGCTCCCACTTAGATCATTACGTATAGCAGAATTACACAACACAAAGACTAAATGTGCATTTAACCATGAAACCAGAAAATGGCTTCCCCTCACCGTTTTCATTTAACTGTGCAATCCTCCTCACCTAAGCGTCCTTGAGCAAGACACTAAATATCAACCTGCATTTCAGAGCATCTGCTTAATGCCTTTGAATTAAAATGTAAATGAGCTTTCGATGGTTTGCGTTCGACTTCAACATGCCGGTGTGCATTTCTTCTTGATGATATTTTTTCCTCTCCCCCAGCCCAACCTCTCTGTGCATGTATAAGTCAAACTTAGACTATGAAAATTAATGAGCTAGCACCTAAAGCACTGATGATACTCAGGAACAAGGATCCCGTTCCTTTAATGGACCATATAGACACTGTCTGTGGTATTTCAATTAACAGACAATGGGAAGAAATGTATGACTGAAGAGTTGAGTGACATGTGAGAATGAGGCAGTAACAGCAGCACCTATCCCTTTAATGGACCATCATGGTTGAGCATAGACAATAGAAGTTAATAGGAAATGTAAAATTATGATGTACGCCCTGTCTAAAGGGGTGAGTGACACCTGGGAGTGAAGCTGTTACATCTTAATGCACTGCTGCCACCAGGATGAATCAGCTTCACATATAGGGGGTGGAAAGCATCTGAAGGCCACTAACCTCCGCCAATGTCAGTGTCACATTAACCTTCAGAACAGCCAGGGGACTGTGTTAGCCCTGCTGACCTCTCTTTATCACAAACACACACACTCACACACACACAATCCTGTGCACACATGTCTACCCTCCATCCTGTGTCTTATGAGCACCATCAGTGGGATTAAATCAGTCCATCACATGCTGCTGTAACACCAAATAGGCTGTCTGGGCTGAAGTGAAATCACCTAAAGCTTTCCTGCTGCCCCCAGGGTCCATGTGGACCAATAACAGCACTCCCTAAGCTAATTCTGTGTACGCAGATGTGCACGTTTGTACATATGTGTTCATCAGCTCAGGAGGGAACAACAAACCAGATTTATGTCTGACAAAAACAGACACTGCAACTTTAAATCTATCTAAATAAAAAAAATCTAATCTAATCCCAGTGTTTTCCATCAACCCTGAGCCAAAGCTATATTATACAACATGCTGTATATATTGTCTGACTTTTTTATCTCTTACCTTCAGAATACTTTATATACAGTATGTATGTGCCAAGCACTCTTCAACAACAAATGTTCTACTCTTATATATGGGTAAAATGTACAAGAAGTACATTCCTTATACTGAAAAATGCTGAACTGCAGAACAAATAGAATCAATGTCAACCTTGGCATTTCAGAAACACAGAACAAAAACATAACTTTATTGAAAAGTGGTTGTGTTTGCTGCATTAAGGATCGTGCATTGAGGCAGGACTAGTTGGGTCATTGCCCATGTGTTTCCAAATTTCACTGGCAGGAGAAGAGACAGACAAAAGATAAAACAAGATCTTAAAGGTTGAGAAAGAGAATGAGCAGGAAAACAATGATGCATTTTAAAAATAAAAACTCTTGGGACGGTTCCCTGGGAGTAATTGAAAGCACAATCAGAAAAAGAGCTGACCTAATTTTCTGCCACCCATTGTAGAAAGGCAAAGAGAAGAGATCCAACAAGACTGACAATGGAGAAACTGCACTAAAATCGACGAGGCCAACATCCATAAAAGAGGTTTGCAGATGTGAAATACTGCTGATGGTAGCAAATCTAATAAATCATCCACTTTAAATTTAATGGTTTTGATAAAGTGTTGGCAAATGGACCTGGTCTTTCACCAAAATAATTTGTACCTCCAGTGTAATCTGGAATTTTTCCTTATTGGAAAATCAATAAGGAAATCTAAATCAAAACATTTAAGTATGTTTACACTTTACAGTAGTAACAAATAAAAAATATATGCCATTTTCATTAGGTTTAAATGGGTAAAGGTCATTTAAACATGAAATTAGATGAAAATGTCTGCATTAAAATTTAAAAAAAAGAAACAAAAAAAACTTTATGGAGCGCAAACTAAAATTGTAACAGTCCAGTAGGTTATAGTGTGGACAGCTCCAGGTGCTGAAATTAAGTAAACAGCACGTTAAAGCTTCAGTTTGGAACATTTACTTGCTTGTAAAAGTTTTAGAGTGAGGCTCGCCCTTCTAACCAATCACAGAAGGCCAGTTTGACTTCTTATTTATTGTAATTTCATATCAACTAATAACTGATAAGCTAAGTAGGAAGACGGGGAAACGTGAGGAATAGAGTACAGTGATTTCATACTGCTGTCAACATCACCTGACTAGTTTTTTCCCCTACTGTCACAATTATTTTTGTTATATTTCAACTAACTAATTAAAGACCTTTAGTAGGGCAACATATGCTAATAAATACAATTCTATATATTAGCTATATGGATAGAAGGCAAAACATCTTCAACTACAAACAAGTCCAGTTGATACTGAACAGCAAATTTGAGGTAGCCATTACCTGGATGACTGTGAATCTTCACAGACAATGTTGTTTTTGTTCTCCATAGTACCTGCATGTTTTTTCGAACCCCTGTGGTCTACAGCTAGACCTAATTGACAACCACTGTCTCCTACTTTCCAAACCAGCTGTCCACACAAACTTCAGTCTTATGACGGTGCAAAAAGCTTTTAAAGGGCTAACATTTGCGCTTGAGTGGCCAGAACATTGTGTGCAGCTTTTCTTCAGCCCGTTGCTACTTCCAGTCCAATCGCAGTGCTACTGTGCTGCTGTAAGGGATATTTTTAGAAAGCTGTTGACAATATCGGATCCCCAAACAGGTGTAATCGTACTATGCTGGATGTGCTAAAAGCCTTGAGTTGGGAAAGAACGTCACAGGAGGAAACAGGCTGAGACACACAAGCAGTTTCAAGTGAGCCTTTAGTGCAAGAAGCTTCGTAGCAGAGTGGGAGGAGCAGATAAAGAAAGACATACATACAAACCCAGCATGCGAGGGATAAAGAGTAAGAGAATAAGACACTGAGTTCCTGATAAGTCAAGAGATGACAAGTAAAGATAGGATGCAAATAAAAGGTGATTCTTGGGAATGTGAGGTTTGTTGTAGGAGGCTGTGGTGGCAGTGGCTCAGGTTGGAGGCTTGATTGTTTTGACAGTGTTTGGTATCGGCAGCTCTGAAGGTTCAAGGCGGCCATGGCGATGATAGATGAAAGAGTGAACTTTAATCAGAATGGCGCCTGGAGCGTTTTCAGGGAGGTAAACAGGTTAATCAGTCAAGCCCTCCTTCCATCCTCCATCTCATTCTCCCCTACTCTTTTCTCAGCACATGACCACTCCTGACACTAGCACACCATTCGTCTCTTTCCCATCAGCACCTTGCCTTGCTCCTTTCCGCCTCCTCCATACGCCCCTCATTTTTCCCCCCACCCTGATTCACATCTTGGCAACCAGTCAGGAGAGCAGACAAATCCCCCTCCCATGCAGCCTATAATATAAGGCATATCCCACTATCATATCAAGGGGAACTTGAACATCAAAGCTCTCCGTCAGCCCATTTAATATCTCCCAGCATCATCTACCATAAAACTATGAGGTGGGAGGAAGGAATTCAGCAAACAGAGGCTATTCATATGCTCATGGTTTCTTGCATTATTGCTTCTCCACTACCGCGTATCATGGGAGGCAGATAATCTATGATCACTTCGTATCTTTGAAAGACCTTCAAACAAACCGAGCTGAAATCAAAATTCAGTGAGGCAAAGGCAGACAAAATAGCAGAAGGAGCAGCCAGGCATTATGTATTGTTCTTAGTGCTAGGTGGGTTTATTTATTAAAATGACCCTGTCTTACTGCCTCTCCAAAAAGCAGCATTGGCCTGCACACAAACTTGCGCAATATGCTGAACAGAGCCAAATTACTGCACGCCTGACCACCGGACATTTTAAACAAGTAACGACTATAAAAAGGAAACCAGGAACCAACAATTCCCACGAGTTTATGGTCCTAGCCACATCCCATGTCATCCCTCTCATACATAAAAAAAAACTCCCTCTTTCTTTTCCCGAAGAAAAATAAACAATCAAGTCTAACAAACCACTTTGGCCAGCCAAGTGTGAACCTTACAAAGCTTTAACAGCTCCTGTGGAAAGAGGCCTCATCCAATTTGAAATTACCCACACCAGCTCTTCAACCACACTGTACTTAGGCACTTTGGGACTCTGGAGGCAAGATTACATTGTGTTGTCTGGGATTCCAACCACAGGCTTTCGTGAGTAATCAACAAGGGTCGCCACTCGCCAAAATAAACTTCACAGGCGGTTGCCACTCATTTACAGCTGCATGAATCTCCAGCACTGTTGCTGTTGAGCATTAAACTGGTCGCCTTGCTAATTTTCTCTTTAACTTTGGTGGGGGTGCAAAGTTGATTTGGAATAAATGTTCTTCTTATTCATATTTGTCCAGGATATTGCAAAAGGACACTAACTCATATTGTGCAATATGAGTTAGGAAACACATTACAGGAGGCCTTTAAGGGGGAACAGGAGGGGGGACAGCTTTTTTGCAGATCGTGTACACAGTTATTGTTGGGAACTCTCCAAATGTATTGGTGTTATTACCTCCTCCTACACACCTCTTCTTTTATCATTGGAAGAATTCAGGATGCAACCATTCATGCTGTCATTTTTTTCATCAGTATACAAGAGCAACCCAAAGGCTAATTAGGCTATTATTGATAAATCGGTGAATAACTCAAGTTGGCAGTGAGAGAGGACGAGGACAAGTTCTGCAGCAACAAAAAAAAAAACAAAAAAAAAAAAAAAAAGTAGAAGAGAGCTGTGTGGGAGTTAAGAGAAATGGGGACTGAAAAGTGCCAGAGGATAGTCACTCTGTTGTTTGGGAATAGGAGCTGAATGGCTCACACGCATACACACCCACACATACGTATGCACACAGGGAAATGTGTGACTGTATATTGTCGATGAGCCAAAATATGCACTCATGTGTGCACATCCACACACGCAACTATGTAGTACAAGCATATACACATCATAAACTGAACTCCTAGAGGAATAGAAATCCCACGGGTTTCCGCCATGACACGCATTCTTAGGGGATTTATAAGAGTTGCAATGCTAGATACAGTGGTGCAGTCTTCTATTAACGCTGTATTAGCGCCGCTCACCCCCTGCACCACTCCACAAGCTGCTTCTTATTTTCCACTTCCCTCCATATAACTCTCAAAAGGGTTTTTTTTTCTCTGTTTTGTCATTCTCTCTTAAAGGAGTGGTGGTCAGAGGAAGTTGGAAGTTTAGACACTAATTTGCTCATACATGACTTATGAAATCTCCGTTTTCTGTGGCTCATCCTAACTCGCGCACACCCACACAGGCAGAAATCTTCACTGATTTTATTTTGACATCTTTGCTGCAGTGCTTCCTCACTGAATATCTGTCATACAAAAATGTCTTCTTCAATTGGTTTTATGTTTATAAAGGTAGCACTCTTTTCTCTGATGCCTTGGAAGCTATCACTGTTCTTCCTTTAGTAATTCAAAGCAAGTCGCTGTTAACGGAACAGAGAGAAGCAATGCATTTATTTATAACATATGTAAAATCAAACATAAGCTGCAAAATAATCAATAAATACCTTCAACAAGTAGCAAGTAGAGACCAGGAATTGAACCACTAACCCTGGAGTTTGTAGTTGGCCGCGCTACCACCTAAGCTACTCCTGCTATTTGCCACATCCTGAAAAGTGGAAATCTCCACAGACTAATAATGCATGGCAAACAGAGTCCGACAGAAAGTAGGAAAGCAGAAAGTAATTTGGTAGGATGAAGAGAAAATATACAACTGAAAACTAAAAAAGAAAAAAACAAGTAAAAGGAAAGAGAGATGGAGGTAGAGGGACACAGTCATCAACTCTGTCACCCCATTTCTCTGTAGATCTAGTTGAATTTGTCCTGACACAGCAACAACACCTTCTAACAAACACACACAGACACCTCTGAGGGTGTGCGTAAAAGCAAATAACCTACTAAATGCAGTCAAGTAGGAATAGAAACAGGCTCCAGAGTGCCTGAGAAAAACTACAAAAGAGTGAAAGAGAGAAAAAAAGCAGACAGCATATGAGGGACCAATCAGTTTTGGCAAAGAGGCAGAATGAGATGTGGGCATGAAAAGGAAAGAGAGGTGAAGAGGCCAGAAAGCATGAACATTAACAAAGAAAATGAGCGACAGCTCGAAAGAGAGAAAATATGTAAAGGCTGAAAAGAGAGGAGGAAAAGGGGAGAATGTGACAGAGGGAGACAGAGGGAAAAATATATAGAATGATGGAGAGAGAGGAGGAGAAAAAGAAGAGGACAAACGCAAAGAGAGGAGTACAGAGAATGGATAAAGACAGAGAGAGTGAAGGAAGATGATTTCTTATTTTCCTCTATCTCAATTTGCACAAAACTTTCATTACCACCAATTTGGGTTGGGTGCCGTAGGCTGGACCATTAGGCGAGCCCAGCATCAATCAGCCTAATCTCCCTCCCAGGCTGCTAAATTACAGCGCCCAGTTGCTTATTAAAATTTGTCGCCCGTCTCCCAACACCCAGCACTGCTGGAGATTAGACGGAGGCCCCCAGTCAAATCTGTTCCAGAGAAGAAGAAGAGGAGGAGGGGGAGAGGTGGAGAAACATGGGGTAAGAGGGAGGGAAGGAAGTACAGGGACAGTTGGAGGGGAAAAAAAGAAATGTGCTTGCTGAGACTGAGCGGATCAGAGTGGGGGAATATTATCTGGTTTGATTTATGCACTCCTGTAGATCTCGCATGCACACACACACACACACACACACACACACGCACACACACACACGCACCTATACATACACACCTGCACACACACACACATACACACACTCCCTCAAACTCTCTGCATCTCAGCCTCTCTTACACACTCGAGGCCACATGCATACATTCCCCCAAAATGCAGTTTTCCATTTCTGTCAACAACCCTAACACACACACACACACACACACACATGCACACACACACACACACACACACACACACACACTAGTATGGCAAATATGGGGTTTGCGGCACCTCCCACTGCGCACTCAATCAAACCAGTGGCCAGATAAGACACATGATGAATGGCGTAATTGAAGGCGGCGGCAGGATAATGCTGCATCACTCTGGGTTTGGGGGGGGGGGAGAGAGAGAGAAGAGTGGGTGATTATCCTGTAGGATTTATTGTTATTGCCTGTCTTATTAAAAAATACTAAGACAGTCTGCCCTGCCTACAGTAACACACCTCCAGACACACCGACAGAGCATATAGGGCCCTATATCTCTAGATGCATGAGCACACATCAGGGTGGTGCCTGTATAGATTTGGGGGGTTGATACGGAGTCTGCTCACATCACAGAAATCCAGCTGCATCCAGGAAATATGGATGCATCAACACTGGAAACCCCATGAAAACCAAGGATATCTCCGTCGCTCTTTCACCTCATCTCTGGAAGCAGAGAGGTAGTTTTCTTCACTCACATGAGGCATTAACAGCACGGAGCAACGGGGTTAGTGTTCACCTCTAGGTCAGTGGTTAAATGAGACAAACAAGATAATTCTACTTAAGGCTTCTGTGCACTCAACAATCAAACACTCCTTTCGCATTTCAAAGGCTCACAAAGGGTCCTTGACAGGAGTAAACGAGATAGTGTACTTAACAGCCACACTGACGCCACTCACTCCCCGCCAACACGCCTCTGTTGTTCCTCTGTTGAGAGAGCATGTGCAGAGGGATTTCTCCCCTAACTGTCCACGCCATCTGATGACCCTGATTTGCCACAGTGTGCTGTTCGCTGAGGCTAATCTGTCTTAATGGATCCTGGCTTGTGGCACATGAGGAGCTGATTTCAATTAGTGAGTCTCAGGATGTAGCTGCTGTAGCACATTCTAAAATACACAGTCTTATCAGCTTGAGGTGGGAAGTCAATATTAATTTTGTTTATATTCCTTTTCGATAAAAAGCTTAGTCGTAAGGTTACAGTATCCCAAAAGATAAAACTAACCATTTGCAGTGTCTACAAGTACGACAGCACTGTCTTAGGAGAAGAGGAGGAGACACTGTGTATCTAAAGGGTTAGGCAGCTGATGTTTACTTTTGCTTGACTAATTGGGAAAAATAAGAACTGGGATAACTGATGAAAACATTAATTATTCCAGTTATGAAGCTAAAATCCCAAGTGATTTATTAGTTCTACTTTTTAAACGTAAAGATTTACAGATTTTCTCTGTTATACTACATCTGTTACTGCAGATAGACTACCCTTAGGTTTTAATTGTCAATTTGTGCATTGTTACTACTGTCTAGTGACTTTGAAATGGCTAAAAACTGCTAAACACTTTACAGAGAAATAAGTTAAATTAAAATTTCAACTTTCAGCCAAAATCTGGCTTTACTTGTAACATCAATTGGGGAGAAGAAGGTACAGACCCGTTCAGAGCTTAACACAGAAGAAAAGTGTGTCTTTGTCCAGCCACAGAAACAAAGAGCGGAAAACAAAAAAAAAAAAAAAAAAAAAAAAACGTGCTTAATACAGATTAACTGAGAACACATACAGCGTAAGTGTGAAACCCCACATAAATCCAAGACGTCAATCACTGACACACACACACACACACACACACTGCGTCTGCTGCTTACACTCGTCAACCAAACCAGTTAAAGTGCAGCACTAGCAAGCAGTGTGGTTGTATAAAGCGTGTCCACTGTCAACACATACTGACACGGTAACCAGCACAAAGAAAACCACACATGTACACCCTGAGCCAACTGTGGTCTCAGACAAAGCCCACTCAGCTACTATAAATAGAGGAGAAACACAGCAGCTGCTTTGCCTGAAAGTTTAAGCATATCACCTGGAGTAGTGAGTATCTGAGTCGGTTTAGATTTCAGATATAAAAATCAGAGTAACGCCCTTAATGTTGTTTCAGAGAATATGTATGATTTATAAACTGAGTTCACTTCAGGATCTATTGATGTATGTAGAGAGTGTGTACCTCTCCTGGTGTCTGTTGGTCAATAGCAGCCCTGTGTACTGCTGTTCAGACTGATTGAGTAGTGTGCTGTTCGGCCAACTGGGCTTCTGTCTGGTGGACTGCCCACATCAATTTCTCACGCGAGCTCTTCTTCTGGTGCACAGACAGAAAAACAGAGGGCGAGAGATGGAGAGAGGAGGAGAATGGAAGTGGACGATGTAAAAATAAAGAGCAGAGAAAGGTATGGGAAGAGAGAGAGAGAGGAATGGAGGGAAGACAACAGACAAAAGGAGAACATTAGCTTAAATGAAAGTTTATTAGCTGTATCAGTCAGTAGGATGGGGTGGGGGATATGCCCCAGGCAATCTACCCTTCCCCTGTATCTACCCCCCACCCCCTCCTTCTACTTGTGTGTGTGTGTGTGTGTGTGTGTTTGCAAAGGGAGGGGTTTGGATAGGAGGCAGGCATGACGGGAAAACATTAGGTTGTTGGCGAGTCGCCTGTACACCAGCCAGTAATTGGCTTGGGTAATAGTCATGTCCAGACAAATGGTGTAGGCCCTAACTGTGTTACGAGCAACCAACTGCTCAGCCCGTATTCACAGCATAAGCGCCAGCGCTGCTCGGATACCAAATTGCTGCAGTGTGTGTATGCGCTTGTGTACAAGACTCACAAATATGTGATTTACAGGGACAACAGCGTTTTCTTTTGAAACTCACAACCAGTGTGCCCTGCACAGCCTGTAAAAGCGATTCATGGCTTGCTAGTGCCCTGTGTGCGAGACAGCGCTATGGTAAGATGGGAAAAGATGGCAGAACAAACCCCACTCACCTCAAGGGACAAACTGACATCTGCCGGCGTCCTCCAAACAAGTGACAGATAGGAGGAGGAAAGAAAGAAAGAAATGGAGGGAGGAGGTGTGTGTGTGTGTGTGTGTGGGGAGGCGGGGTGGACGAGAGAGGGAGTTTGAGGATGAGTTCCATTTTTCATCCGTCCCTCCCTCTGCTCTGCATCACTTCGCCTTCTGTCTGATGGCAAGCTGAGCCGCTAATGTCCATTGTGTTTGGAGGGGCTGCATAGCACGCCCGTGTGTGCATCCGTGAAACGTATATGCTCCTGCAGTAGATATGCAAGCTAAATAACATGCATAAATGGATAAGGGTGAATTTGTGTGTGTCTGTGTCTGTGTGTGTGTGTGGGTGAGTGTGTTGTGGCAGCCCCTCAGCCATCCAGCTATCATCTCCCGCCAGACAGGCCCCACCAAGCCGACCCAGCTGGATAATGAGATCCATTATGATTTACGTGCCAAAAGGACAGCCAGACAGAACAAAGACATGCACACACACACATACACAGTGTTGGCTGTACATGTCAGTGTGTGCATGCTCTATCTCTTACTGTATGTGCTGATGTGTGCTGCCACTGTTTCATATTTCAGATGTTCCTCTTGTGTTTGTGTGTGTGTGTTAGCCACATTAGTTAGTTGCCTGTAGGGTATCCGGCAGTGGGTCCTCTTTCCGTTTGCAACTCGAGAACTCTCCTGAAAGAGCAAACGCATTGAAAGATTGAAAGTCCCAAGTACACCAACCTTACTGTCTCTACCCCTTTTCCTTCTCACACTCTCTCTCTTTCTCTCATTCACACACACACACACACTGCCCCAAATCCTTGCAGGCAGAAAGTGAAAGGCGAAGATTACAACTATGTGTTACCTCGAAAAAAGTAGACCACACAATCTCACCCTGATTGATCAGTACCTCTGCAGCACACTGGTGCTAGCCAGGGATTTGTTCCAAGGTATTTTTTTTGTGTGTGTGCAAGTGTGCGCAGGGATTTGTTAGTGGAGAGCTGAGGTAGCTGTCAAACATATTTTAGAAAAGCAGCAGGCTATTGCTTCATTTCACTTTCTGTGAATGGGCGTGCGTGTGTCTGCTGAGGAGGAGGAGATCAGGCCGGACAGTTCAGCAGGTAGGAGGATTTCAAGTCAAAGTTAGTAGTGTACCTTTAAAGTACCACGTTATAGTCAACAACAGTCCTATATAGACATAATGTATACCTTGTGTAACAACACACAGCATAAGCAACAGATAAAACAGTTCCCAATCAGAGTTGTAATAACTGGATTTGATTCATTTTTAAAAACTAAAGTAACGGTGTTTTGTCTTTTTTGGAATTTCAGTTCTTCCCTTTGACCAATGACCAAAACTCATTGTGGCTTTTACTCTTCGTGCAATGGAAAAACGTCTCTTCTGTTTTTTGTTCTTTTGCAGCTGAAAATGTTAAAAAATATGACTCAAGATTTTCCAAGTAAAGACATTTAAGAGACTGGGTGTCAGCTAAAATGACTGTACAACAAGCTGACTCATGACTGTTTCATATCAAACACTTACAGGGAGCAATAAATCTGTAACGCATGGCTGCAACTAATAGGTTTTTCTATTATGTATACATTATCTATACATTAGTTTGTTTTGTTAGTTTTTCATCAAACTTCAGAAAATAGCAAAACTGTCTGTTACAATTTCTTAGAGCTCAACATGAGGTCCTTAAATTTTGTTTTGTTTGACCAACAGTAAAATAATCTTTTTTATTTTCCTGTCTCTAAAAGTCTTTCACACAGCAGCAGCAGCCCTACGCATTCCCTCCAAATGCAAGGCACAGAAAACAATGACGGGATTCTCTGCTGTTCCTCCGTTAGAAAGTATTCAAGTGACGCCAGCTCAATTAGAGGCCTAAATGCCAAGATTGAGATTAAGAGATGATCAGAGAGATGATAGGAGATTAAAAAAGACAAAGACACAGAGAGAGGGACAATGAGGACACAAGGCAGAGGAAAACAGGATGAGAGGAGAAGTAGGCCAGAATGAAGAAATGGAGAATGATGAACTATACTTAGCTCTCCTAGAGGAAATGGGTAATAACAAGAAATAACAGGTGAATAGAGGAAATAGGTAATGAGATGTAATGAAAAAAAAAAAAAAAAAAGCACGGGATATGAATGTAGAATGGTAGATTCAGCAGAGAAGAGTCATACAAGCAAAGGCTGAGAGATTAATAACAGCTGGAGACACACAGCCAAGACCATCATGATCTCCTTGATGTGCCTGCCACTGTTCAGACTCTGCATACACACACAGACACCCATAACACATAAGTACCCACGGACAATCCTCTGTGGTATGTGTTTCAATCGTCAACCGTGAGCAGTGCTACTGTATCCACGAGCCAACCTTCACTCAACCGCATAACCCCTGTGGGAAGGTGGATGCCCCCCCCCCCGCAGCACTTTTCTACTACTGAACCCTGCACCTTTCGAGCACAAGACACATGCACGCACACACAGGAGGGAGGCGCAGTGTGGCCAGCCTAGGTAGCAGTGAAGGATCAGTCATGCCTGGTTTAATTAAAAGGTCAAATAAATTAAATGATCAAAGCGAACGAGCCTGCAGATGAATTGTGTAGCAGCTCTGAGGGTTACTGTACCTCCACGGGGTTGTCTCTAAGAAAAAAAGGAGGGATATAATTACGTATTAATTTAAAGGATCATTCCGGTTTATTAGAACGTCAGCCTGGTTTTATCACAACAATGTGCTCACCAGGTAGGCTGGTGGAGTCTTTGCCATCGTAAAGAGTGTTTAAGATGCCCCATAGCCAGGATAGCTTGCATAGATTAAGAGTCTGTTGTTGTAATGGTTGTTAAATTATTAAATATCACACTGACAGACTGTAACAAAACACTCCAAATGTCGTTTAATTGGGCTTTTAAGCAGAGAGGATTATTGTAGTATGTGTGGTCACTGCTGCAGCTGAACATCCCACTATATCATCACCATTCTCTGACAGGTTCTTGTGGTTGCAATAAAATTCACATGAATGCAGACAAAGTGTTCATCATCTCCATGGTTAGCCACTCTCCAAACTATTTTTACTTGTAACTTGGTATATGTGCAGACTTTGTGGAAGCTGACCCTCATGTCCCCGCTGTTGTGGCATATCCCACGCTCCAACCATCTCAGGCAATCAGCACCAGCGTCAGAACCCAAAACACATGCTGCAACCAAAAATAATTTGCTGTAATTGAGAGCAAACAAAACAACACAGTGCCTCAGATCTCACTCCGACAGAAACAAAAAAAAAACTTACAACATTTCTCCAACAAACCAAACTCAGGCGACCCTCTCCCCTCAACCCCCCCACCCCTCCAATACATCTCAATCCTCCTTAACAAAACAGCTCTTCGCTCACTTTGGTGCCAACCCTAATCACTTCCCTCAGCACCAGGTGGTTCTCATTCACTGGGGCCCAGCTCTTCCACTCTGCGGGACGCTTTGCCAGAGGAAATTGGCTCGTCTACACGCATTTATTGCTCCTCAGCTTCATCGAACTGGGTCGAGCAGGCCCTCCAACGGTGGCGTTGGCCTTTGTTCAGGCTCTTTGAGCGACCGGGTTCGCTGTACGGAAACAGCTGCTGCAGCATGCTCAGCAACATCCAAAGACACAATTAGAAACACCCTTTTCCTATTACTCCCCACCATTAACCACCATTGTGTGGAATTAGTGGCAGTCTATGGAATAAGTGGATTCTAATTCATGCCCTCCACTCATGGGCTGCGGCTGCTGCGGTGGCTTTCCTCTGCTAATGAAGAGCATGAAAGAGAAGCGTTAATCAAACTGAGCATCTGATCTGCTGTAATATGGAGCAGAGAAGAGGTCTTGGAGTTGCTCCCTGGTGATGTTTCAGTGTATGTGGGCGTATGTGGGTTTTTGCCGAAAGGGAAGTCACTTTGTATGCACCTGTTGTGCCATTCTGTTACTGAATTTAGAGCTTTGTAAACTGATCATCAGTCATACAAAAAATACATAAAATAAGAATGCAGGAAATGTGTGTGTCTGGCCCTTGTCTTCTAATTGCTTAGCCTTAGCCCATAGGAATGAATGTCCCACTATGGGCCAATTCCTCTCTTCTTCCTCTCCGCCTTTCATCCCTCCAAGGCTCCCTCGTCTTGGACCACAGTGCTAACCAGCAGGGTCTGATTAGATTTAAATGTCAAGAGAGATAGGACAATACAGTTATCTTCCAAATTATGGTCCTATTAAAGGGCCTGAGCAGCGCGCCTCCCTCCTCAACTAACTAATCATCAACCAGATTCATCATCTCACAGACTGGAGCATAATTTAAGAGGCTGTGGTTTCCCCTGCTTCTTGCTTTTAGTGTGTGTGTGTGTGTGCATATCGCACGATGTGCAAGGGCATCCAGGAGTGTCTGTAATGTATGATCAGTGTGTGCACATGCTGTGTGTGTGTGTTGCTCTGGTGGGATTGGTTCATCGCCCCAGGCCAGAGGCCCATTAAAGACAAAGAGAAAGAGAGAGAAAGAGAGAGAGAGAGAGAGAGAGAGAGAGAGAGAGAGAGAGAGAAAGGGGAGAGGAGAGGAGAGGGGCTCCTCGTTTAACAGTGTTCACCTGCAACCAACAGACAGTCAGACAGGGCAATGAGAATGGAGGCGTCCCATCTGCCTCCTCCCAGATCACCTCCTGTCCTCAGGGTGTCAAAGGGAGCCACAAACCAAAATAATGGCGTTCTCTCTTCTGGTCTGTTATTTTACATAATTTTACTCTTTTCTATTGCTTCTGTCCAATAGTTCATCCTTCATTCTTACTTCCTTCTGCCATTCATTCATTCTTGAACACACGTTTTCTGGTTTTTGTTCTTTAATTCATTCTTCCTTCCTCACCTACCCTCTTTGACGAACCCTGTCGCTTATATAGCACGCATGAGACCTTCCATCTCATCATCCCAGAGGTGGTAACGGTGAAGGGGAGGTGGAAGGTTTTATGAAAGAAGCTGTAAATATAGGAGTCTCCATTTCTGCCCTGCTCACCTTTAAGTATTCATCTTCTACTCTTCATCTCCATGTTGAATTCTCTCTCCTATATGCTCCTTTCCATAGGTCCTGAATTTCCTGATCTTTTGTTTTTTAATCATTCCTTCTATACTATTTCTCTTTTATCCCCTTTCATGTTTCTATTCAACTCTCTACTCCTCTATCATGAAGCTACTTATACTGGGCTCTGACGTCATTACTCCTCTGGTGATTATATGAACAGGACCCCAGGCAGTGCATTAGGACCCCGCTTGTACAGCAACACATTATGGATTGAGCTAGCTGCTGTGCGTCTTGTTAAAGCTTGTCATTACATAGAGACATTGTTTGATCAATATAAGCCTTGTGCTGAATCTAATTATCAAAACAACCAGGGCTGAATATGTACGTATGTATGTACGTATATGTATAGTCAAGATGATCAAGGAGTCTCAGGCAGGCAGTGTGTTGACCACAGAGGTTTCAACAGGACTCTCACCAAAATAAATTGCCCATTTTAAGTACAAGGCACAATAGCTAATTGGGATGTGGGGAGCATGAGATGAGACAAAAATGGAAGACTGAGGGAGGAGGAGGAGTGGTTGATGGATTGTACATAAAAGAAATACTCAAAGTTTAATCATACACTCTCTGGATAATATGCATAGAGGCAGAGGCAGAAGCGTAGTGTCCTGCTCTGAGCAAATTTATACACACAAAAAATGTGCAGTAGATGCACAAGCTCGCATTATGCTGCCACTGGGTCTCAGCTGAGCCTCAATGAGAGCCACTGGTCTAAGTCAGGCACACAGCAGACCTTCATATGAGATGCAGCTTTAGGAAGACTGGAGAGAAAACTAGAGAGAGACAGAGAGAGAGGGGGAAATAGGAGGAGCCCAGGGTGTCATTTCTCTCTGTGTCAGCTCCTTGCCTCCCCCATCCTCCCTCCCTGTACCATCACCCCCTGAGATGTGGATGCTTCGCGGGGACAATTACCAACTGACACTTCATCATGGGCCGCGCGACAGGCGCTGACGGGCCTCGTCCAAACAAATGATGTTGGGGTCGAGGTTGCGGGCCTGCCTCCAAGTCTGCTTGCCTGTAGCCCCGCTGCACAACTCTGCACTGCATTAGCAAGCCCCGCACAGCGCGCACACACACACACACACACACACACATAGAAAAAAGGTACATTAAAAGAGACTCCAGTCAACCAACCACCACCTTCCTTTAAGAAAAACACATTTATCAGCAGTAGAGGATGGTGTGTGTATGTGTGAGGGGGGGGGGGTCTTCGATTAAAGGATAGAGGGTGTGTGGGGGCGCTACAGTACTGTCAAACCATCCCCTTTAGGTAAAGAGAGAGCTCTTCATCTTTGAGAGGCAACTTGGATACACACATACTGTATACACAAAAATGATCCCCAAACCTGCATGCACACAACTAATCAGATAGTGGGGTTAAACAGCAGCTTTAAAAAGGGAGAATTCAGCACAGGGACAACACCATAAAAAACCAAAGGCATAGAGGACCTGCTGCTAGCGGTCCCTCAGGTGCGAGTCTGAACCTGCAGATGAATAAATACCTCCTGTGATCTCGGCCCAGAGAGGCCGATGAACAACAGTTGAGACAGACATCAAATGCTCGACTAACACTGAAACAACACTTAAACTTAAAAAGCTGGCCGGGCTGTGAACACGCTCGGCAGTGTGCACGTAGGATGGAGAAGAGGAGAGAGGGAAGAGAGACAGAAACGGCATAAACAATGAAACATTTATCAAAGTGTGGAGGTACAACATCTCCTGCGCTGCATGGGCAGACTGGTAATGCAGGTGGTATTGTTGTTGTGGTATCATGAGCTGCCACTGCTAGAAGATGATGAGCTACTGTGCTTCAGGTTTTGAAAACTAAAAAACAACCTGTTCCCTGTTGGCGCTATACTTTGCGGATGCCCTCTGCTACCTCAAGGAACTCAATTTGCGTCTTTCTCTCTCTCTTATTTTTTTATTCTCATGCCATTCTCACACTGCTTGCTTTCAAACTCTCAATGTTTTCCCTATTGGCAGCCCCTCTTGATAAATGTGTTTATGGCATCTCTCACGTCTACAAGCGCACAAGCTCGAGCAGCCTTCTAAGATAAACAAACAACAACCAAAAAAAAAAAAAAAGAGTTGAGAAGGGGTGGAGTGGTGGTGTAAAAATGAAGGCCACGAGAGAAAAAATACAGAGCAAGAGCCATATGTCATGATGGAAAGGTCCTCGAGAATGCTTTCAATCTTTCCGTCAATATTCGGCGTGCAGGCCTGTATATGCCATCATTAAAAAGGGGACGCTTCCCTGTTTATTTATCATGTGGACACATGGCTGACAGCTTCCTGTAAACAAGTTGTGTATTTATATACTGTATGTGCATGTGTGTGTGTGTGTATGTACATTCACTGTAGCTTTCATAACAGCTCCTGCAACACACACTCCTCTCTGTCCTTTATCTATTAAAATGGATGGCTGTTGCTCAGTAATGTGGGGTGTAAGTGATGGGGTTGGCCAGCGCGCTTTCTGATAATGGCTGTTGTGGCTCATCACAGTATGTAGAGATTGAGGTTGTTTAACACGGGTGGAAAAATGTTTTTTTTTTTTTTCTCCACCCTGAATGCAGTAAGAACTGAAAAGGAACAAATGCATGAGGTGAGTGGGAACAAATGAAGTGGTGTTGAGTATTTCAAGCTGTTTTCCATACGTAATCACCTCCACCCTCCTTAACAACAAATGTAATTTGTAACAAATTGGTCAATAGACAAAGATTATTAAGAGCTATCTAGGACCAATACAGTTTGATTTAATGCTTCAACCACTTCTTTCATTTTGCTACAGTTTTCAGCCTGTCCACTGACTCTGTGGTCATCATTAAAACAAAAGGTTAGTCAGTTCACTCACAAATAAGCAAAAGCTAAACAACTGTTGGCCAACAGCTGGGTCTAGTCAAGATCTCAGTCAGTCAGTAGCATAGATAACTTGTTGAAGGAAATGAATTCCTTGTGTTCACGAAGAGGAGCAGACACTGGAAGGTCCACTGTTACTGATCATTTTATTAAAATAATGGATGATGTTTGTGCATGTCAGGCCGGTTAAAGGAGAGCAGGTGAGCGGGTTTGCGTGCGTACAGATTTCCAGGCCTACTGACCCACAGAGAAAGACAAATGGCTTTAGCAGGGGGCCGTGCTTGACATTTAGGTTTCATGCGGTAATGGGCGTTGACCTGTCAGGGTCAGTCCTGCAAGCAAGGCAACAGAGGGGCCCATTCCTGCACATGGCCCTAACCCCGTAACTAGACACTAGCAAAACAGTGGTGGACACACACACACACACATAATCACTCACTCACTCAGTGGAAAGGAAGACAGAGGGGCATCAGACGTCCCACAGGTTGGACCACATAGGTGGGGTGTCACTCTAGAGAAGAGACAGATGTGTCTGGTATGTGAGTGTCAGGAGAAGTGTGTGCCGGTGGAATTACAGCCAAGTCATGTGTGCACAGAATTCAGACATTTTTGTTTACATATTTTAGATCTGTGTTAGTGCACTCTGGCTGCTACAGCCTTGGCAACAGCAGCTTCAATAGAGTACATATGAGGCAGAACAGTGATAGCTGCTGTTGTTAAGAGAGTGCCCTGTGTTCACCCACAACTCGGCAACAGGAGGCTACTTTATATACTGTTTGTGACAGCTTTGTGGTAATAATGGAGCCAGAGCCCCCACTAGTGCAAGTGGCATGCTCAGTCAAGTGAGACTTTGCCTAAGAGAACACACATACACACATACGTGCACACATACACACACCAGACAGCCTCCTTCACGCCTAATGAGACCACTGGGAGAGTGGAGAGAAAGAGGCAGAGAGAGGGAGATGACTAGAGAGGGGAGAGAAAGGATGGGAAATAACACAAGAATGAGGGAAAAGGAGTGGAACAACGATAGCAAGAGGGGAGTGAGAACACCACAAAAACAAAGGAAGTCGGAGAGGCAACGAGAACAACTTCTCCAACTTTCACGGTTTGGAATTGGAGGAAGGAAAAAGGTGGAAAAGGAGTGATGACCTGGACTGCAGCCAAGAGAGGACAGTGAATGTGGGGGTTGTTAGAAAAAAAGATGAATATGAGGGTGTGAGGATAAGAGAAAGAGAGAAGGAATTGAGGTTTACCTCCAGGCTTACCAGCAGGTGGTTATGCAATGTTCGCAACACAGGACTGAGGGGGGAGGGATCAAAGACATGGGGTGCATACATAACTACATCTGACACCATAGTGCTACAAGAGACAAAGAGCAGTGACGAAGAAGAAAAAGGCAAGAAACAGTAAAGTATAAAGAGAACAGACACTCCCTGAGGATGGAGGGATGGACAAAGAGTACACTGCGTACTGGGTACACATCACCTCTGAGTAACTGTACAGCAGGGGCAGGGTAATGACAGAGAAAAACAAACCAACAAATAGATAAATAAATAAAGATAAAAACACACCCATATACAGTATGCCGAAACTGCTCTCTCCTCTGCCTCTGGCACTACAGCATCATCTGCTCACCCAGCCCAGTGCACATTGCGTGGTGCAGGGGTAAGTGAGTAAATAAATCGTAGTCCAAAATGGGAAAAGGCTTAAATGTCCGATGACAAGGAACACAGGCAGACAGGCACAGCTGAGCCTTTGGTTTTGCTTCCAGGGAAAGCGTAGCATGAATTATTAACAGCCGTTCAGTCTAATAAAGTGAAGATGAGCAACTTGGCTGCATGCTCGGAGCCGACAGCCACGCTTGTTTGGACTATTCTTGTCTGGCCCCACAGCAGGTTACAGTGTCAACAACTTAACATGGCATCTATACCATTACCATGAACATTGCTATCGTCTAGCACAAATTAGTAGTACTGGGCGGTGTGCAGATTTTTTAATTCACTGCAGACTACTGTCTCTGAGTGGCAAACCAGTCATCCATACAACAGAGTTAAGTGCAGTCTGGATAATATTAAAGAGAGTGAAAATTTGTCACATATTTTCTTTCATCTGATTCATCAGCAGAGCCTCAGCTGAATTACTGACCCCTAATTTATTGTATTTTCCACATTTTTCCTGATGTTAGTAGTCCACAGAGAAGAAAGCGTAAGCAAGAACTATTGCACAGTCCCCGGTTCATGTGGAGAGTTGGAAAGGAAAGATTAAAATTGTGTTTCTGATCGTGCACTCCTGGATGCCTCCTTTAAATGCAGCCCATTTCTTTTTGAAGAAGAACCCACCCATCTCAGTCCCACTTCGCAGCGAGACCCAGTTACTGCCTATTGTGAACAGTCCCTAGTGCGTTTTCTCATCAGCCTTCTGAAATCATGCCAATCTGTGTCAAACATCCAGGGATTTGAACTATAGTATATTTTTTTATGTGTTGTTTTCTCCTTCCCACTAGCATATTAGCCATTAACAGTACATTGGTATTTCAAATTAAGGTGTGCTCTGACATATAAATTCCTCCCTCATTGTCCTAGGTCGAGTGGTGAGTGTCCTGTAATTCATTGAGTCAGATGTAAAACCTACTATATATTCTGCAGAACAACCCTGCTTGAGCAGGTGGGAGGCTGTGCACAGTGGGAATCAAACTACCAGCCTCTATCAATACTGTACTGGGTCACTAATGCAACCAGCACTTCTCCCCGAGGATTTGCTACTGCATAAATCCAGACCAATGTTGGAGAATAGTTTTTCACTAGTTTAATGTAGCAGTGTAGCTCCAGGGCTACAGTCAGTGCTTGGCTGCTCTCTGCCTGCCTTCTCTTCCGGCTGTCCACATGCCACTGCTAATCCCTCAGAGACCCAGAGGAAGGCTTTGGGATCATCCCATGTGAGAACTGGAAAAGACAGGAAGTTGGCATGCACATATTGTCTGGGTGAGACGCAGTGGATGACTGCAAAAGATTCAGCAGGAGAGCTCCATCCATTCTCTGGGCATTCACAGTTTTGTATTTGGGCGGGCTGGTTAACAGCACAGTGCATTAAAGTATTTATTTAACAGATTGATCATAATATTAATGCTTAAAGGATTCACTTGACAAAAAAGCCAGTGGCCTTGCTGAAATACTTAAATCTTAACTAACTGCATTCGAGTAGGAGAAAAAAACACTGACAGAATGGCTACAAATTTAGCTGTAACACCTGATAATGAAATAAAAATAAAATAAAAATAAACACAAACACTAATAGAAGTTATTTTGTTTCACTGCAAATAAAGTCTAGTAAAAGGGCTTACACCGTGGAATAATGAGTAAACACACCCAAAGAGGGAGAGAAGGGTTGTTTTCCCAATTCTGCTGACACTGTGCTGCAGCATTAGACTCTACTTATGAGCAACTGTCAGAAAAATATCCATATTAATCACACAGATACCAGGAATATCTTTCACCTTGTGAAAATAGCTACAAAATGATCCAAACCTTTGGCAAAAAGAGCTTTAATGACACCACGTATTACTTTCAGATTACTTATATTATTATACAACAATAATTAAGAGTAATAATACTGATTTTGAAGTTAATTTTTGAAGGAGGAGTCTGTATGGGCAAACGTGAAAAGGTTTGCCTATGAAATGAAGGAGAGGGTATTGGGTCATTAGGTTAATGCCACATAGCCTAACTAAATACATAACTGTCATTACCCACTATACCTTCTGGGCAGTAATTCCTGAGAAGACACACAGCTGCACAGGCAATTAGACAATGTCAGCACGGGGCACAAACATGCACGTAGACCAAGAGATTGTCTGAAATTAGTGTAAAGCCCTGACATTATGAAGATACTTCATAAGGCTCTTAATGCACTCAGAGGAATAATTTGCTCCTTTGCCATTCAATAAGAAAGCTCTGTTCTGAAAGACTCTGCCTCTCCTGAATACTCAGGTGTTTGAAACACCTTTTTGTTACATTAAAATCAGTAAATACGTGCAACTGCACATTGCAAACGATAGAAGCATAACTTATGTAATAAACATGCAGAGGCTAACATAGTGTAACTAAATCTTAGTTCCTCAACCTTTTCCTTTTGCTGCAGTATTCCAGTAAATATAGGACCCTATATCAGTGCACGGTATATAATACATCAAAGACTACCGTTGTTAATTTCTTCTCTCTTTCTCTGTCTCTCTCACTCTGTCCTCAGGGGTTCCCAGTGGCTGTCCAGAGCACATGTGTTTTGGTTTACCTAGAGTGGAGCCCTATCTGAGCCTAGGCTGAGAGCAGACTGCAGGCTTTGTCTGTGGAACCATTAATCAAGTGTCCTTTAACAAAAACAGAAAACCAGATGAGAGACAAAGGGAAGAGACGTGGGGGGTGGGCTCTTATTTAGGTAGGAAAAAAAAAGGCGGTAAGAAAGAGGGAAGAGAGGAGAGAGAGAGGAGAGAGAGAGAGAGAGAAGAGGGATGTTTGACCCAGATCCAAGCCTTCAATAAATCAAGCAGCAACAATAACAAGAAAAGTTTTCATGTGGCTTGACTGATTAATCAGGCTTTTTTTGACATGGGAAGCGAAGGAGTCTTTTCTTCTTTTTCTATCTTGTCTCTCTTGTGGGAGACTGTCGAGTGGCTCAGCCAGTCTTTTTATGTTGGGTGTTTATGTCTTTATGCAGCAAGGTTTCTGACATGGAGGCCTGCATGGTTTGTGGTTTAATGAGACTACAGCCTTCTCTTGGGACAATATCACTGAAGGCCCTTGGCTACATTAATGCAGTACAGGATGGTTGTATGGCGAAACACATTCCTACACATAAACAAAGATACATAAAGACACATACGTAAAGATGCAGCCATGCATACACAGGTTTCTTTTTTGCTGTTTTACACACAGGCTCACGCACTATTCGTACAACGAGCCGCAGCCACAAGATATGAAGCAGCCCTCTGAGACTCTTTGTATGTTGCCGATCAATGTGCATTGAGTGTGGACAAGGAGGTCTCAGGATCGATAAGGGGCCATTAAAGAGATGTGCCTACTGGGACCTGCAAGAGGAGATGTAGGGGGGTGGAAATACATCTGGGGCTTTGATGCTGTCTTCTTCAGCTCACTGGTGGAAGGTTTTATTCCACGTGAGTCCTGGGACACACATGCACACAGCAGAAGGATGTACAATCTTTAGGTAGAACCTTACATACCCAGTTAAATAGAGAACATCACATACTGTAGACACACTTGTTTGCTCACATGCACACCAGCTGATGGCATCTCAGGAGACCTGCTGCCAACTCAGGAGTTCTCATCCTCATCTCCTCCTTTCAAACTCCTATTTTCAGTATCCACATCTGCAATCCTCCTGTGGGGGAGGATTCTCTCCCGGTCACTTTTGGTGCCATCTCGTTTGCTTCCTTTTCCCCCTTTCTACAACAATCTCTCTCTCTCTCTCTTTCCTCGCCTTCTTCCTGTGCACTGTAGTGTCACCAGAGCTGCCTATGCTGTGCTCTGTCATTGGAACAGCTTGATCCTAAGACTTTCTGTCACCAGCTTCTCGTCCTCCTTTCCTCCCTCCACCTTTCGGCTGCTCACAGAGACAGAACTGACTGTTCTATTCTCCCCCATGTAAACACACACATACACACACTTGGGGAAACAACAGCATTGTTCCTTCCACAAAATGTCTGGCAGCAACATAATCCCTGACTACTTCCTGATTTACATGTTCTCAAGTCTGAAATGATTTTGCATAAAGCTTTACTCATAGTTCAAAGTGATTGCATAGCAGAAATGTAGGACGAGGCTTAGTTTATGTAGGTGTAATATGTTAAAGTTAGCTGTTATACAAATGTGTTAAGTTTACTTTGGAAAGAAAACTCCTTAATGAACTGTTTACTCACAAATACTCTATCTATAATGATCTCAAAAATCCATTATCAAAGACTCAAGCTCCAAATTCAAAATATCTATACTTAGAAAATCCAGGGCTTTACTAAGTAACTACATCACACACATAAAGGTACTAATCGCCTGAAAATTCATGTATCACCACAAGTAAAAAAGCTCACATTTAATCCTCCTACTAAGAAGGACCATCACCCTCTTTCCTGCAGTCCATCTCTACCTGCAATGCCATTAAATGATTGTTGAGAATTGTGATTTTAGAAGTTGCAAAGAGGAACAGCTTCGAAAAATCAAGCAAATACCTTTACCGGTGCTTATAAATTTGCACTGATGTTACATGTTAGCTCCTGCAAGCAACGTTCAAAAAATTCTTCTGTGGCTGATCAAAAAGAAAGTGCATATACAGAACATGCTTACATACACATATACACGCATCGTTTGTGGGCTTTACAAGCAGTCCCCACCGGTTTGGAAGGACGTAGCAGGCTATAACAACTACAGCCTTCCCGGCCTGGGAAGCGGGCCCTCTGTTTCAGCAATCTGTGTTCTCTTTGGTTTTGGACACACACCAGGTCAGGCTGTACAATACACCACTGTGTTCGGAGACTGAAAGTAAAAAGAAGGAGAGGGAAAGAAAAAACTGCAGGCATGTGAGTGTGTATGTACACGTATAAATAAGCACGTGTGTGTATCCGTCTATGTTTTGGCTGTGGAAATACTATGTGTGTGTGCGCGTGCATGTCTATATGCATGTGTGTGTATTACAGCTATTGGCCCCACCACACCCTTACTCTCTTCCACAGTGGCAAGGCGCCCCTGCCATCTATAGAACCTGTTACATCATCATTGCTGCAGCTTTTTGCTACCTCAGCATAAACAACTATTTTGGGACCCCTGGCAGCGGTTTCCCTCCCCTAGGCGGTGCTGGAATGATGTTGTTGGAAACCTCCAAGAGGCCCGTGCACCCATAGTAACACACATTACCATCTGTCTGGAACATTACAGCAAAAACTAAACGCATCAATGCAACTGCGAAGACTAACGAAGGACAACAGACGGCAGGTATAGTGTGGGCCTGCACCCCTTTAAGGAGCAAATGTGTCACCTGTCTCTTTAAGATCTATTTCTCAGAGCTTGTGGCTGCTGTGCTGAGCGGGCTAGCCTGAGTCGGGCTGTGCTGCACAGTGCATGTATATAACTGTAACTGGTAGCAGGGGGGAACCGTGCCGCCCAGCCTGCCAGCCCACCACAGGGTATTTGTTTATGTTTCCTTGCTGCCAAGTTCCTGTCAGGAGGCGCCCCAAAGAGGAACTGCAGACTACTCGGTACTGTAGCTACGCCCTCTCACCTAGAGTGGCTGGGGTGTTCTGCATATAGTATCAGGTGGCGCTCTGTAGCAACACTCAAATCCAGGGAGGTCTCATCATCAATTTCAGCACTCACATACACACACTTCATAAGCACTCGCTCTGTTGTTCCAAAACCAGCTATGAGAGCACCAAACTTTATAAATCAAGTTCTAACGGAAAGCTTAATTTACGACTCCGAACAGATTAACACCAGTTTACTCACAACACAGCACAAAGGCATAGTTTCATTAAAGCAACACTTTACGAGTGGCACTTTGTTATGCTGTGGATTATGGGTATTGTAAAAACTCAGCACCACCACATAAAAACACAGTAAACAGGATTGGCAAACTTATGGGCATTAATTCAAGCACTTGTGGGAAAACAGCTAAATTTAAATGACTCCTACTAATGCAAAAGCGCAAAGCACTCTGACTTCCAATAACATACATGAACTCAAATCACAATAAAAGTATAATGCATTATTGTCAGTGAAACATTCACTGTAGCTCATTAATACAATGCCTCACCCTGGCATATAGAGTACATACCATTTCATTAGTCAACCACATGACACAGACACATGTATATGATTAGACCTTCTGTCAATCAGCGAGACCTTATTGTCTCTCTTAATTGCTCTGGCCACCCACAAGTTTCTCTGTGCACAAAGGAAAGAGCTCCTCACTTTGCCTTCATACTGTGGACCTGTTATGTCCGGTCAGTGCATGTGGTAGGAGATAGAGAGACGGGTATGTGTATGTGTGAGTCAATGGAGGAAGGAGAGGCCAGACAAGGCTATAAAAAGGGGCGTGGGACCTAGGATGAAGAGACAGAGGAAGAGACAGAGAGAAAATGAGGAGCAACAAAAGATGGAAGCGTGGATGGAAAGACGTAGGCTGGGGTTGGGGGGCACTGGGTGAAAGCAAAAACAGGAAGTGATTTATGTAAGCCTGGACGGAGAGACAGCGCCCGCTCCCTGTCACGTGCTGGCACATTTCACTGGTCTTTGACTGTATAGGCAGAAACTCCCCATTCACACACACAATGAAAGGTAAACCAAATGCTGAGTGGATGAATGCACACGGGGAAAGCATTTGTGTGAGTAAGATTTATGCTGTCTTGTCAAACTTCTCCATGTTTTCAGTGTGGGTGGAGTGCACCCTCACAACCGAAAAACTCAATCAACTGAGCATCAGCACTCGCAGCACACGTCTGCTATTCTGCTGATGGTGTAGGAGCAGAATGCCACACAATATATTGGTATCCAAACGCCTCCCAACAAATGAGCTCGGCAGCACAAAATACCAACTGAGCTTGAAGTTTACTCAACAGTTAAGGCTCAAAATGTAGGGGTTTGTGTAAATATGACAAACACAGCAGTGTTGGGAAGCCCAGAGTAGGAAAGCTGCTGTAGCCTAATGGTGAGACAAAAAAAGACCAGGCTGACCAACAAAGGATGCCAAATGCTGATTATTCAACTCTGTTCAGCTTTGACGGAGAATAAAACAGCATTACACAGGAAAAACTGAGCATAAACAACGCATTTTAACTTCCCTGAAGTTTCCATGTATGGACTTGTGTCAGAAAAAAACATCACACTAAAAAAAAAATCAAAAAAAAAAAAAACACAGGAGTCCAATTCTAGACAGGGGGAGAGGCAGCAGGCTCGGCAGCCACCACGGACCTACCGCACACAGAGTGTGAATCATTAAAGGCATGTGTTCCACATCAACTGCTGGGGCCGCTTCCCAACCCACTTATGAGACTGGAGCTAAATTATGACGGGTAGAAGGGAGTTAAATACCACTTTACGTGGAGATAAAAAACCCCAAACCTGCTAACTCAGAGAGAGAGATGCAGAGCAAGAGAAGCTGGAAAACGGCTGCATGCAAGTAGTAATGCATGTAGCTTCTGCCAGATCACAAAATAAAACAGCAACAAATAAATGTTGCAGCTAACAGAATAATTGCACAATTTCCACAAACTGTGACATTTCATCATGAACAGATGAGATGTGCAAGGTCTTATGCTCTCTAAACAACTAAAGGTTAAGCCAAACTAAATTGAAAACTGACCTACTTTAATTCCTGCAAATTTTTTTTGCTGCTTTTGTTGGTTTCTAACCTCACAAAAGCTAAGACAACAAAGCTCTCCAAGAAAACAAATCAAAGGGTGAAGGAAGAAAAAAGAAGAGAGAAAAACTCTGAGTTGTACACATATAAGACCAAAGTGCCAGCCTTAGTCTTATGCATCAGGCCAGGCATATGCCAAAATGTTAGTAACAGGGGAGTGTCTGCCAGACCACTTGTCATCCACTGTTACAACACATGGACGTCTTCTGTGGGTGTGAGTATGTGTTTGTGCACAAAAACGAACACCCAATGTGGTGTGGGCATCCAATGAAGAGGCGATTTGCAGAGGGAGTCCGCATTCTTCTGGGTACTGGCAGGCATCTCGGTACACATACCATTCTGTTTGCTTTCGCTTAGAGGCTGGTATAGTGGGAGGTGTTCGTCTGGGGGGAGGAGGGGATCACCTTTCCCTGGGGCCAGGAAGAGACAGAAAAGAAAGAAAAGGACGAGACATGGAAGGACAGAGAAGGGAGGGAAATTAGGCCTGTTTGTCTAGGTAGATGGAGGCCAAATAGGACAGAACTGGACAAACTGTGCCCTAAACCGAGGACCACGGTAATGTGATCGGTTGGGAGGAACTGACCAAATGTTTCAGCTCCGTCATCAGTCATGATTGTGGTAACTTTCTAGAAAAACACGAAATAAAGGGAAATGTATTCCTGCTGCAGTTGACTTGCAGCTGAAGAGGATTCAGACTTATTAAAATGCACAAAGAGTGATGGTCCAAGTTCTTCGAGCCATGTTCTAATGATCAACGTCTGTTTTCGTTTGGTCTTTGTTGCTTTAACATGATGGAGCGAATGTGCTTGCTGCCAGCCCCAACTCTGATGCAACAGACCCAGGATTAGACTTCATCCTGCCACTGGCGGCATGCTGGCCACAAGATTCAGTGCATCCTCATAACAGTACGGATGTATGTCTGTATGTGTGTATATGTGAAAGTGATTCTGCGTGTTTGAAAAGGCATTCGGTTGGGCACAAACACTGACCTTTACAAAGACAGTAAAAAGCAGAAGATACAATATGCCATGGGGAAAACACACTGATCACACAGAAAAAAATTCAATCACGGGCTGCGCAATATGACCACAAAACCAACATGGCAGTCACATGATGAGGAACAATGCCACTGCATAGAGAACAAGATGGTGTTTGGTACCCACAGACACAAGTGTGGAGTGTGGATAAGTCCAATTACCCAGAGTTGACAGGAGCGACAAATTCGGGCTTACCCCAAAAACGTCAATCTCCCTGTCCTTGGCCAAGGAAATCTCCCCTTGAATCGATTGCAGCTCCTAAGCTCTGAGGAGAGAGGAAGAAAGAGAGAGAAAGATATTTGAAACCAAGAGCTTTGTGGTCCTTATCCACGCGCTGCAGACTCAGTGACTCCCTAGCCTCTCTGGCACAGAACTGCCTCGCTACACGAAAACTCTTACACTGTTTTTCCTTCCTTTACTCTCATCCTCATCCTGTAAATTCCCCGCCCTTTACAAATACATTGGACTTTCTCACTCGGTCCATTTGTGCCCCAGACATCATGTGAAAAGTGGAGTAAAACAGTGCTTTTGTGGTGTGTGAATTACCTTGGGCCTAGGCAGGCACAGTAGTGTTTATGACCACAACTCAATTACAGCAATGTGAATCAGGTGGCATCGTAGAAATCCCCACAGCCTGATACACAAATAGGGACACAGAGGCGCCTTCATTGCCAAGATCGAGACAAATCTAAAGTGGCGTGTTTTCTGTTCATAGAAAACCAACTATGCCGATGCTGTACAGATGAATGGCTCTAACAACACTGATTTGAATTAAGTGTGTGAAGAACACCATTTGGTTATGAATGTTGTTGAAATTTCTGTGTGTGAATATAAGTTTTGATGGCTTGATACAAATCCAAATTGAAATGGTCACATGGGACTCTCTGATCTCTGATCACCACCTTTATAGAGCAGTAAGCATGACAATGTGTTGTGGGATTACTTTAAACCAAAAACAACTGAATGAAAATTACAGGACAGTGGTTTACACATGTGAAAAGGCACTTTTATGGATTCAAAAGAAATGCTAAGCTGCACAATCATGGTCAACAATATTTAAATAGAAAATTGGTTTGTGTCAAAAACACTTAAAAGCACTGAGTTTGTCCTGTCTTTAATTCTGAGGAGAAAACAGAGGCTGTCTTGATACAGGATCCCTCCAATCCCCATAAAACGCAAGCCAGGGTTTTCCATAAGCATGTTCAAGAGAAGCAATGGTATTTAAAACTGTGGTATGTTTAGGGTTAGTTCACGCTACTAGTCACAGTAAGCAACAACGTTTCGGTACTTAACAACAAAAGCAGCAACTTTTATCAGGACAGACCTTTATGACAGCCAAGGAAATGTTTGATCTCTAGAAACCTTCCTTCAGGCCAAAACGGCCTTGGCGCCATTTTATAAGCAGAAAATGAATTTCCTACACCTTTGTAACCACAGGCTCCTGAGAAAACTCAAACAATGGATTTAGAAATATAGCGTTTTTTTTTAAATAATCTATTTAATTTTACTACAAAGCCTGGTTTTATTTGTGTATGACACACTTGGCCACCATGTCTGCTGTTCATGTTAACAAGGGAAACGCATTTTCAAATTGACACAAAGTGTTTTTTGTGTTTTTAAATTTTAATTAATTTTAATTTTAAATCTTAATGTGATTCTAACATTAATCTTCAGAATTGAAGACACAGTGTGTAAGATGCAAAATGCCATTAACAAGAGTGTGAGGAAATATTTAATACAAACTAAATTAAAATTAATATATAATATAAATACATCCTAATATTGACAATAGTTTCCCCACACACAGTAATAACAGTAATAATAATAATAATACACAATCCACGGCCTTTGAATCAATACTATAAATCGAACATTGTAAGATTTATTTGTGTGTTGATGGGCTTCTGTGTGCATTGCCATTTATGGCTTTTTGTTTTTTTATTTTTGTCAGACCATATAGACACTCAATGAAAGCACAGCTCTGGTGCACTGCATTGCGTGTGGGTAATTCAGAGACATTCACTCTGTAAACACTTGGGTATCCATTCCAAGCTGAGAAGCTGGCCTGCACCCAGCACCTAAATAATTCCTCATCTCACTTCTTGTCATTTACACAGCTTCACTTCCTGTTTGTGGATCTGAATGGAGTTTTAATAGTATGCTCTTCCTTGTCCACTAGACCAAGAAGAGCTTAATTTAGAGGTAAAGCGGGTAACATGAAATGAGGATAGAGTTTATGCGTGTGTGTGTTTGTGTATGCCTGTTTAAGTGCATGTGCACACCTCGAGCCTATACACTGATGAGAGGGGACAGGAGTAGCCTGGGGTAATCATGTCTTTATTCTTGCTGATATGTGAAAGCAACTCAGTGCAGACACTCACTTTTAACGCACACATGCACACAAACACACACACACAAAGGGAAGAAGTAGAGGAAAGACCCTCAATGCTGGAGCCCTGCCAGATAAGTCCATCTGCTTTTCAAATGGATCTCAATTTACTGCACCTAGAAGACCATGATCGCTGCAGGGCGGCTTGATTCTTAATGTACAGTCTTGCATCAGCACCTGGGACTGGGATTTGCGTTGTTCATGTACTGATGCTTAAAAAGGTTTGATGGAAGGGGTTCCAACCCTTAAGTGAAATCACTCATCGTTCATTGGGCATTACCTTACTCTTTATTACAGCAGTGCCCGTCCAGTTCCACTCAGTTCGAATGTGTAAAACAAAAATGACTGTGGGTACGACCAGCAGTCTCCAAGTGCAGGGTTTCTTGGGAATGGCAGCCCTGCGGCGCTAGTCATGAGCTAGCATTAAAACAGACACAATGTGTTGTTTTAACTTGCTTGGTTCTATCAAATTCCACCGGCTGCACGCACACACACACGCACACACACAAATTCACACAATATAAACCCCTTTTCTTGAAGCTCTGACTTTCAGCGGTGGAAACCCCCTTCAGTCACACATAGATCACATAACCTCTGTTGACATCGGAGCACAGCACTCCCAATGGAAAGATACGGATTCACACACGCGAGTGCCGGCCAAGGCTCCAGACTGCCATTGTCCTTCAGAGTCATCCAAACAAAACAATGAAGAGGGTCACGCAAGGCCCCCTGTGGAATGGTAAATAACCAGAGAGAGTGACAGGAAGAGATGGAGAAAGACTCAGAAAAAACAGTAACTGAGAGAAGGAGAGGAAGTGAGACAGAGATTGAGAGAGACTAATCCACTGTGACAGTGTTATATGGAGTAGCCAGCACAAAATATGATCATCTGGGGGCAGGTGAACCTCACTAATATTCAATCATTCACAAAAAGTCTGACTCTGCTTGAATGGAAAATATGTCAGCTCCATGATGTACAGAGGAAAAACACCCATGCAAAGAAATGTAAATTATTTCATCCCACATACAATATTAGAAATTATAGTTACAATAACACATGGTGAAAAGACATTCATTAAACTTTGAGTTTTATAACAATACTTGATGCTCTGTAGTAAAGTAATAGCAACAGTGTGCCTGAGACAGTAGTTCTTTTTCTACAGTCATTTAGGCGAGTGCTGTGTTGTTAAAGCCATGCACGGGTGGAAAAAGGAGTTAAAATCCAAATCAAATCAAAGGCATAGAATGTGGTGCTGTTAATCATTCATTAGTGCTGACTGACCCTTATTATAAAAACATCTTTGCTGTCATTATTCATCTGGCATAAAATGCTAGCCTGTTAATTCAGACTCAGGATGTTGACAATAGGCGGCCCACAAAGGCCTTGGAAAGCACAGTCCCCCTCCTGATAGGTTTTTCATATGCTAATGAGAAAACTGTTTTGGTTTTACTGGCCTGGTTGGAAATGATTTAGGGCGACACCGATGCTCTGAGCCTTTATGTTTAGGCTGGCCGCGGGGGCTCATATATCACCCTGATCATTAATCAATTAGCGTCTCCTAGCCACCTGTCGGACACATCGGCGCACAAAACATTCCTGCCCTTGGGCAGTTGCTAGACCATGATCATCAGTAGCACTGCTATTACCTTCCAACCCCTCCACACCCTATCCCCATCCACTTTATGGTAATACCCTGATGGATTACATAATCACACCCAAATACTGCCCGCTACGACAAGGGGTCCTTTCCAAGAGTCCAAGAGAAGCAGATCTGAGTGGAAACTGCCATGGTGCTTTTTTTTTCCTCAAATGGGTTTCCCCCCACCATCATTTTTTAACAAGCATTTGCCCTTCACTGTCACAAACAGAAAAGACAGGGTAGAGAGGAATTGATGCCAACCTTGAAGGAGAATCAATAAGCTGACAGCTATTCAAAAGTGCTGAATGCACACCAACTCTGAGTCCTCCATTGTTTAAAATGCAACTGCCTTCAGTTGGAGTATTGATGATTGTTTACTATTGATGACGTGCCACAGTAGTCAAATACATGCAAGATGGAAAGGCCTGCACTATCAGGCTCTTAGTGACATCAGAGAAAGTCCAGGAAAGTAATATTGTTTAGATCACATTAACTTAGTGCTGACTTGCAGTAAGTCAACTACAAAGTAGAGTGTGGAAACTAACTCACAGAGTTTCTGATTGGCTCTTCATTCATTACACATTCAGCTTCATTAAAAAACACCCAAGATCGAAGTTTCTGTTATACAAAAGTGTACAAGGCGAGAGGAAGAGAGAGAGAGACAGAGTGGTGGGGGGGAAAAAACCTGTTAAATCTTTCATGGTGTGGGTTGTTTGAAAAATCCATCAGGCCTGGTGATCTCATGCAGCCACTTGAGACGCTTGTGCGGTGGGAATGACAGTGACTGAAAAAAATCCTCAAACATATCTGTTGAACTACCTTCTGCCCAACCACCACAAACACAGATTTTTTTTTTAAACATAAATTTGAACTCTCTTTGCCTCAATGCCACTAGACAATCGGTTTTTCCACAGCCTTGCTTTACCCGACAACACCCAACTCCCACCACCCTCCGATCCAGCCCCCACAAAAACCCGTCACATTTTTCACACTTTTTTGTTATTTGGAACTAATTCTTAAAAGCAGCTGAAAAGATAAGTGGCACTAAAATTAGAGCCTAATCCGCCAACCCTCAATGTGGGGACATGGAGAAAGTAGATTTGTCAAGGCCTGATTTAGCAGTATTCTTTCATTATAAAAGTAGAACTCTTCACGCAGCTTAGCAATACGAAATGGCTCAATCAGTCTCATGTGGAACACTCAAAGTGGGAATGGAGAAGAGCATTGACTACAGGCCTATCTGTGAAGCCAGACAACCTGGCATCATAGTGGTCCCATTATTATGCTTCCAGCATTGTTATTCCTACCTGTGCTGCACTCTTCAACTCTGAGGGTTCCCCCTTGCAAATGACATTCACCATCCACTTCTAAAGGCTCCAAACAGAGGAGCTGTTACTCTGGAGGACTGTTGAAAATCTGGGCCAATGTGTTGGGTGTGTAAAGTCTGAGAGTGTGTTTTTTTTTTTTTTTTTTCATCTTTTAAATCCAACCAGCTTAGGCGAGGAGCCAGCTACCGACATTATCAGGTGGATTTTCAAAAGAACAAAAGCTCCTCTGCGATTCTTTACACTGCCAGTGGAAAAAAAATGCTGAAAAGAAAGCCCATCCAGCATAGATACTCAGTGTGTGTGTGTGTGTGTCTGTGTGTGTTTTAAGCCCTGTGTGCTTGGTATTTCAACCATATTCCTTTATTCCAAAAGATTATTTCCATGATAATCTTACACTCTTTTTTATTTACTTATGTCTTTAGTACGGCCAAAAAAAACGGCTGTGATATTAGTGTAAAGGTCACAACTAAAGCTTCGAACACAGAGTGGAAGAATATCTGTTCTGGTTCTCTTTGTATCAAATCACATTCACATTCGCAACACAAATGTATTTCAGGGGCCACAAGGTCAAATAAAAGATATTTTGGGGAAGAAAAACCTAAATGGGGGAGAAATAAATCTCACATTCGACTGCAAACAAGAAATGTGCACAGCAGTGTGGCCTAGTATCTGTTAGCAGTGTTGGAGAGGAAAAAACTTCTGCCTGAGCAAGATAAAGGCGATCCACAGGGTACAGAGGCAGAGAGAAGACAGCAGGAAAGAGGAGGGTGATGGGTGACAGGGCAAAGGCTTGACCTCTCTGGGTCAATAGGTGATTAGTAACATTTATCATACCTACGCAAGCTGCTAAACGAGAAGCTAGGCAGCGTCTCCCTGAAGAACTCAGCCAAGTCCAAATGAAGGCTGGGGCCACAACTGACAACCAGATACCCTGCGTTTATGACAGAGACAAATATTGGAATCCCTAACTGGAAAAACATGCCATGCTGGCACACAGTAGCTGAAATGAAACGTTACATCATTGTGACGATTTAATGAGCATAGCCTGGATCAGATCAGAAGTTTAAATACCTGCCAATGCCAATATAAAAGCTTGTATTTTACGCTTCATGAGAAATGAGAGAAATGAAGAAGTAAGTTTCATTTGATAGAAAAATAACTGTTGGAAAACGAAGGGGTTTTGGTCCAAAGGGAGGCAGGCAACGCAGATGAAAGCCATGCAAGGTATCTGAAGACAGGCAATCTATGGCGCTACAGCTCGGCCACACTGACATTCACACGGAGGAAATGACAAAGAAGCAATTGAGTGAGGGGGCCAGAATTGGCACAGACTTATCAGAAAACACCCCACCCCCAATAGACTGTCCAACAGAGGCTCTCTGAAGAAGCACGGCAGCTCTGCATTGTTTGGTGCTCTGGACAAGTGGACCGGAGTCTGAGTGGGTATCCCGGGCCAGAGGCCAACAGAGAATGAAAACATGCTTTTGTGCGAAAGGACAATTAGGACACAATCACGCAACAGACATTTATCAAAGTGGAGATGACAGTTAATTTCACAAATAAAACAAATATAGCCTTCTCCTTGTTAGTCATTTCATAACTTGTGCATGGGCAGAAAATCTACAATGGTGCTATTAGGGGTGAAATGTAGAAACAAAACACAAATTAGAAATGACATTTCATTAACATATCCCACACCTCCAACACGCAGAGAAGATAAACAGCCTTTAGTCCTTCAAATATGTTCTTCAATCAAGTATTTGTGTTAGATAAATGCAGTTATTAACTACATAAGTTATTTTCGGGCACTGTACGGGAAGTGTCCGCCTCACCAAACAACTTCTTCAAATTCAGTCAAGATACAGTTTAATTAACTAAAAATATGAAACAGTGGCTGCATATAATCCAGGGAAAGATCCACAACATCAATTTAAAGCTGAACTGAGATGCCTGCAAAAACACTACAAGCTGGTGAATCAGTATACAGATAATCTACCACCCTGACTGCAATTCTGAGATAGATAACTGATTGAATAACAAATCACAGCTGCTAAACCAAAAGGTAAACAAGTTGCTTTTAACTGTGTGACATGTGCACAGGTGTGACAAAGGGCAGAGCTCCAAATGCTCTGAAACTTCTTTTCTCCTCATTTCTCCTCACATTCTTATATCATCACTGTCTGTGTTCACTGTTGAACTCCGCCAGTCGCCTCTGAGCTGGGAGCGATAAAGGAACTGTGTGGTTTTAGTGAAGAGACAGAAGAAGAACAGTTCATACCAGCATCAAGGTCTGAACAGATTTCTTCTTCACCGCTGGTAAGTCTAATTTTCAGTAGCCTGGTCACTGACCTCGCATATCAGTGATTACTTCCACTTTGTTACTCATGAAAGTGTTGATGTGAATACAACATGGCCTTTAAGGCCACAGAGAAATGTACTTGTGTATGCAATGCAAACAATGCAATCTTTGAGTTCATTTCACTCTTACAGTCCTTAAGGGTGGCGAAAATTCCTTTGCTGACACAGAAAGCCAGTGTTTGGGACTTGTGTTACTTTGGCATGAATCATTTTTTGTAATAAAAACAACAACATCCTGTTGTATTTAGGTCTCATTCCACTCTAAATTGTTTTACATATTATCCAAAAATAACAGAAAAACCCTGGTATTAATGTGCACAGCTAAGGAAATCAGTAATGTAATCAGAAATGCACTAATAAGGTTCACAGGTTTATAGCTTTTGTTGCAACGGAACTCGTCGTTTTTGGTTGCAGAAAGCTTAAGCTAGGTGTGTCCCAGGCTGATCTGCAGGATGGGGATTGAGGTCATCAAGGCACTTGTTAATGGACTGCCTAAAGCTCAATCCTTTGTTTATCATAACCCATTGTGTCCCACCTAATGTCTATTCCTTAATGCAAAGCACTGCATTGCAGACAGGTGAACAGCATGGCAGTGTTAAACAAAGAGCAGCCAGGAGTTTTAAATAATGTTTTCCAGACAGCCAACTTTAACCAAAGCCACTTAGAGTTTAAAAGTTTGCAGGTGGAAAAACTATTCTGTGCTGTGCACAAACTGTAAAATTTGAACTTCATTATCTTGTTCGTGCTGTGGATGAGGAGAGACTGTGTAGAACAGGAGATACACACCTTAAGACACACATACTCTAATTCAAATGACATCTGGGGCAAAACAGACTCCTGGAAGTGCTTAGACAAACTGTGGACAAAAAAAAAAGCCAAAGTGCGAATTGGAAATGGGCACCAAACAGAGTAAACTACCAATGGCTGATGTTTACGAATGACAAGTTCACCAGAAATCAACCTGGAACACGTTGCACAGCAGTGTAGAGAAACCTACTGGAACACAGTCAACACATTTCACACATGCAGAGCCCAGAAACAACACGCTTGGGGCTTCCACCTTCATTTAGATGAAAATGGACCTCCTCGAGAGGAAATAAAGCCATTTTTAACTCCCCCTCACGCTACGAGTCGGCCTCCCGTAATGTGCCCAGTCAATGGACTGTGGGTCTATTCAACTGCAGGCAGCCCACAGCACTGCCATAAATAATGTAGGGCAGCTCACATGAAACCCTAATCACCATTGTGCTGTCACCCAACAGAGAAGATTGCTTGTTTAATTTACTGCGCTGCATCTGTCTCAGTTCTGGCCAATTTAGTTTCACAATTTCAATGGGCAAGTACTCCAGGTATGCTTTTCGCTCAGTGCAATGAATCAATAAGAATGCAATGTTCATGTATCTAAGTCTGTCTTTGTGTGTGCACACGTGTTTCAGTGTGCATGTGTGCCATGAAGAACAAACAAGAAAGCTGCAGCTTGTGAAACACCAAAAAGGCAGACTGAGGAGAAGCCATCAACACTCAATAACCACAGCTCATTATTGGCCATATACAACGTACTTCATTACATTACTATTCCATTAACATGCAGACATTTGCATATTCCAGTTACCTCTTTACAGAGGTTGTTGATCATAAATGGCAGCCATATGCTGCCTGGTGCACCATATTACAGAATTATTACTGCAACACAAAAAGCCAAGAAAAATGAAAATTATGTTGATATGAAATGAAGTACAAAACCAATCAAAGGATCCGCAGTTATTGATAGTGTCTCACAGTCTCACTGACTGAATGAGTATCATTTATATCCACAAGTTATGCTCTCTTGCTGGCAACCATCTGCATGCTGAGGTCTAGTTTTCTGGGTACATTTCTGAGATGTTTTCCTTCCAGTTAGATTAACTGTACAGGCAGTTTGTTTATATGTAAACTACCACAACAAAATGAAGATTTTTTTAGTTCTTTATACATCTACAAAAAGGGAAATGTAATTAGCTTGTAATCATCTTTTGCTGCACTGATTTGTGGTTAATTTTGGCTTAATATTCACACCTCCAGCTAGAAACACTTGAATCCAGTCATCTAACAAGCTCTGTATTGCAACATTTCAGCATGACAGTGATTTGGTGTGATGGCTCTTCACTGGGTCTGGCTGCAATTGGATGGTAGTCAATAGAGACAGAATAAGCAGCAGCAGTGGCTCACTACCTACACTGACTCGGCGGGCACAAGCCAAGGCTGCAGAGCAGTATGATAACGATACTATATGCTGAGCCACTTACAACCAGCTAGCTGTACAAGCTACGAGTAGTATCATCTTTGTTCAGCATCATTATCTCTCCACTGTGGTGTTCTCTTCTCATCACTGATAAATGTGGCCAAGCAACTTGAGCTAATGTGCAAGCAGCTGCAGCTACAGCAGCTTGGTAATACACTGTCAACTGCCACATACGCCCACATAATAAAGATTTGTTCCACTGAAGTCAGTGTCAAGATTGTTTCACGTACTGCTTTAAGACTGGACCGGACTTACATATAATGTTCCCTACAGTCATCTGGGAACAACACAGGTGCTGCCAAGTGTCTTGATTAGTAAGATAAGATTTGATGAAGAACAGCCCCGAGGATATGTAACCACTACAGTGCTGTAATCTGGAAGAAATTTGTTTGCTAATCATTTAATTGTTTCAGTTATTTTTCCCAGGAAAAGCACCAGCCATTCTTATGGTGTAATATCCTTGGGTTTTGAACTGTTGGTTGGATAAATTAAAGCATTTGAAGATGTCACCTTGATCTCAGGCAAACTGGAATGGATATTTTCACTGTTTGACAAAAAAAAAATTATATAAACCATAATAAAAAACAATCATTAGCTATGGCAATAACCTAGAGCTCATTTTTGTCTACTTGGATTTTTTCTATCTGGTACACGAGCAGTCTTTATGAAATATTCTATTTTCCAAGTTTCAAATTAACTCAAAATATAAGACTAAAATAATGCCAATGCCAACAAAGTAGATATGAAATGCAAGCTTGTGTTATTTTAAACCACCAACCAAAAATAACTACAATATCAGAACTAACTGTAGCAACAGTGGTGCTATCAAGGAGCTCTTAGGGACGGATTCACTCGTCAGACATCTATGTAAAGTGACACCGGCGATCTGGCTATCTGTCTGACTCATGGCAGCACAGGGTTAACTTGGCTGCTCAGCTGTATATCACAAGCCTAAAAGGAATATTAACAGTATGTCGCTTAGCGCAGACAGGGAGAGAGCAACAGGAAAAAGCAGGACGGAGAGGAAGGAGAGATGGAGAAAAGGCAAGGAGCAAAGGGGAGGGTGTGTGAATCCAATTTCCAGTGACAGTGTGCTCAGGATCACTGTTTCAGTGAACGAACATATCATCTGTCAAACTTAATGGCAGTGTCCTGGGGAAAATGAAGGAAAATAGAATGGAGACCATTCATTAAGAAGGTGGGGGATGGTGTTGTGCTGAAGCCACCGGACTGCTCCACTGTCTCCCTGGGAAAATAAATATATACACATGCCATTATTTGCACATTTACGAGGTGGCAGTGCAGCCACGATCAAGGGCCGGTTCTCATGCTACAGAGATAATATTAGCACAGATGCCTGAAGAGGAATCTGTGGGCAGGAGCACAGAGCCATCACCGCGAATGAAGAGGTCGCCCTGGCTGTCCAGTAGGACGGCTGGCAGGCTAGCTAACGGGCCCGGCCAGTCTGTCTCTCACTCAGAGCTGTGGATGTACTCAGTGGAAGCAATTGATACCATTGTTTTATGGGGTGGAGGGTGGAGGGGGATTAAGAACCAACAATAGGGCCCTTTCACTGGAAATGTCAGCCGTCATGCCGAGGGACTGTCTGTCTGGGCAGAGACACTTTTGTAAAAAGCCAAGGTACAAAATGACTGTGGAAAATAGTATGAAACTCTGTGACGATGGCAATGAAACACTATGAAACAGGCCAGGACATTCACATGCCAACTGGCAGAAATGCAATCTCAAACATGGGACAACAGGCTTTGAGACATTTTAAATTACAGATACGGTAACGCGAGACCATATCAAAGAGAAACACAAGACTTCCGATATATCACTGTGTTGTGTGATTTTGAAGAGGTGCCTAATAAAGCAATACAGCAACCCCAGATAAACATACAAGGGATTTAAAAGTCTACCAAAAGAATCTTTAGCTTCAAACTTGTTCCAAATCAGTAACCAGGATAATAGGTTATATGGGTCTTTAGCTCATCCTCATTAGGAAAAAAGGAGACAAACGTGGCCTGGTTCTTCAGGCAAATTAACATAGTGGGAACCTAAAATATAAACCGATGATCCATTCTGGGACATTTTATCATAAGACTATACAACAGAGAGATACAAAGTTCTCTCTCCAAGTGCTCTGATAACCCCGCTGGCCTTGGACCTCTTTGAAAATCTCACTTTGGCACTTTGAGGTGAATATAAAAACCGAGTTGAAGTGAGGTTCCCTGCTGCTTTAAGACTGAGATGAAACCAAGTTATTCTACCACTCTGACCTAATTGCTCTCTTGCTCTCCCAACATGAGCACTGGAAGCTGTGCACTCTGACACGTAAAGATTATTTAATACCATCAAAGCCATAAAAAGAGGAATAAAAGGAGGCAGTGTGAAAGGAGGGAGTGTTAACCCTTGCGTGGCTGGTAGAGCTGGTCAGACTAGTAAGCTGTGTGCAAAGCAGCAAAAAGCAAAATCAGTATGCAAAGGAAGGCCTGTCTAATTGCTGCCAGCAGACGCGAGTAGAGCTCCCATATCCCAATATCAGAGCAGCTCCACTCCCTCTCTTAAAAAAAAAAAAAAATCCCACTTGTCTTCAGCTACTCTCTCCTGGTATCGACTCCCACCCTTCTTCTCTCCTGCTTTTCCCACACTCGCCCCAGTCCCTAAGGCACTGACTACGTCATTGGGCACCACAGCCAAACCACTGTAATATCCCAATTTATTTCTACTTATTTTGACAGACTTGAGGCCTGTTTCATTTAGGTTGGGCTTGGTCTTATTAGGGTAAAGCTGGACTGGACTGTTTGGTTCCACTGGACTCCATTTGTAGAAGTGTTTCTCTATAAAGCTAAAGATGCTATTTGCTGACTGAAGTGAATTATCCTCATTTGTACATAGCTAAACTAAAACACAAACACATCTTGCTCATTGGATTTGCCGTTTTACAGTGTATAAAACAATTCTGCAGTGGTGCTCTGACTTAAGTAATTCTACTTCTACTCTACCTGCCCCAGAAGCAGAGCTACTGACAGTCAAAATCTGACAGTGTGTGGGAGGGACTGGGTAGAGGTGTTTACCGTTAGACAAGCACTGGGTGACATCTCCAGGGTGCCTTGCCACTGTGGGGAGCATGTCTCATCTGTCAGTGCCTGATGAGTTTGTGCTGCACACCCTCGTGAGTCAGCCGTGCTCTTGAACAACAGGGGTGCTCTGACAAGGGTTTGTGAGCAAACCATACAAATGAAATCACCTGACACACTGGAAACTTTTCAGAGAAAGTGAGGTCAGAAGGCCACACTTTTTCAAAGTCTTGTCTTGAAACATTTCCTTCTTACTTTTAACAAATAAAATTTGCTAAATGCTGCAATTTATCCACTATTTGTGAAGGATACTATCTTGTGACTGACCTCAAAACCATTTGCATGATTCAACAATATGGTGACCATTGAGCTGTACGGATGACACCATCCAAATCACATGACTATAATACGAGGAAGGTAAAACAAGCTGTACTTGGTCTCCGCCATGCAATATGAAAACAAACACAATATGAAAATTACTCGAGAAGTAAAACAAAATGTTCTACATTTGTACAGTTATTCTACAGTTATTTGTACAGTTTGTTGTGAGGCAGTTCATACATGAGAAAACCAGCAGCTGCAGCTGGAGGAGTAAACGAAACTGGCTCTAAATGTAAACAACGCTACCTTTAATAACTTTCATGTGGTGAAGTAATTTATTCCACAGGTGATGAGCAAAGATATCAGAAATTGAACTCAAAGATAGGAGCTACTGACTCAATACTATTTAGTTTTTACAAAACAAAAAATTTCCTTTGCAGTTTCTCACACTTTTGACTTTACAATCTGCAAAGGAAGGAGAGGGACACATTGAGGGGGCGGGGGATGTGATGGGGCGAAGTGAGTGTGCCACTGACTTCACAATGACACATTTAGTACGAGGTGAAACGGAGGCATGTGAGGCCTTTAACTGGCATTGTTCACACGAGGAGAGAACCAACTTCCCCTTGACGCTTGTCACAAAGGCTCTGAAAGTAGCACAGAAAGCCAAATTCACATACAATGCAAAGTATATGTTTAATATGTTGCTCTTTATTGTCCTCTCTTCTCTAAAAAGAGGCAACATGCAAAACCATGAGCGCAGCTGCCTCCAGCAATGGTATGAAAATATAATATCTATAATATAATATAATATAATATAATATAATATAATATAATATAATATAATATAATATAATATAATATAATATAATATCTCCAATATTCTACACTGCTGTGCAAGATCCGAAATTGAAATATAGTATACTGACATACTTATCAGGGTCAGCATCATACCGTTCAGATAACTCATTTCAAACCACTAAGACAGGAACTACATTTTTAGGTTTCACCAACAGGCATGACATGGGTTCATGTGTCACAAGACGGCGAGACGGCAGATTAAAGCAGCTGCATCAAGCATCTAACGGTTATTGTCATAATTATCATCATATGTGACCGTTTAGTGGGCAGGTAAACAATACTGGCAATTATTGTAAGCTGTGAATCCAAGAGAAGAGGTGACAGGGTGGGAAAGCCCTCAAGATACACTAAATTGCACTTAAAGTGCCTTTAAGGGTCTCTAATGCACCTTGCACTGAATGTCACAGCCTGAGACAGGTAAGGGCATCTTTCACATGCACATGTCCCACCCTACAAAACAACCTGTAGCAAAAATCAAAGAAGCTGAGTGCACAAAATCTTTAGCATCATATAATCAAGCTGGGCCAAATGCGTAAAGTGCATCGGATGAATTAAAGGAAACATCTAGAAAGTACTTGTTTAATCCTTAAATTGAGGGTAATAAGCAGTGCGATCCCTGCTTTTACAAGATAACACTTCAGGTTTTTGATGCTGCAGGGTATGTAACTGCAATGTTACACCACAGCCATCTTGACATTTCATTTGCTGACATGCAGACACCTCCAATTGGCACATTATCTTGACAGGGGTTAATCAGGGGTGTTAACAAATTGGGGTTGACACCTGTCAGTTTGAAGTTTGACTTTTCTAGTTTTTTTTTTTTATTTTTTTTTTTATGCATGTGTGCCTGGGGTTACCAACTTTCCTGCTCTCTATTAGAGCAAATGAACACGAGTGCAGGCTGCGGTCGTCTCTCTGTGAGCTCTGCCTCTTCATCCATTTACAGCTCAGAGAGCAGCTCCTGATATGATCGCTATCAACAAGCAAAGTGTATCACGCACTCGAGCAAAGTTCGCCTCAAGCTTCAAGCTGCCCACAACAAATCAATCTGCAAAATTGACATGTTGCTCAGACCAACAACAAAAAAAAATAAAAAAAAAAAAAAGCAAGCAGACAAACTGGGGCTGGATGTGTTTAGCAGCCTTTGCTAATTGACTGGAGGGAAGTGTCAGCGCTGAAAATGTCCCGCTGCTAGCAGAGCATGCTAGCTCCCCTAACACGCCTCGTATCCTCTAAACACAGCGTCGGCGCAAAAGCACAGTTATGTTTTCTTTTCGACAATGTAACCGGACACTTAGCGGCTACTAAATAGCGACTTGAGGGTAGTTTCGTGCTGCGGCCACGAAGTCCGCGTCTGACAATGACGCGCTGCCTCACTCTTACACCTCATGACCGTGGCCACGCATGACGCACTGAAAACCCCCTCCAGGTGAAACTGGCCACCATTAGGTCCGGGACCCGGTTCGCCTCCTGCACAGCTCAGTCCTGGACGCACGCTGTCAAGTGTTGACAGGCTGTCAGTGACAAGTGGATGCTGCTGGTACCTGGGACCTGTTGACTCCTCCTCCCGGTCCCCTTCGTGCCGCCGCTGGTGGAAGTGGAGCCGCGCAGCTGTATTTCTCCACGTTGGTCCTCTTTTCAAACTTTTCTGCCGACGCTCAAACGTCCAAAAAAAAACTTATTTAAACCAACACACACACACACACACCCTCTTTCCCTTCCTGGCAAACCGTGGGTAAAGAGGCGGCGAGCCGCGTTCACAGAGCAGCCAAGTTTGGCACGGCTTTCGCAGAGGCAACCATTGCAGTCACCTTCTCCGGCTGCGAAATCCAACACCAGCCCTGAGCCCGCCCCCTTTCCCTTCGCGGGGGCCAGTCACTCACAGCTGCTGGATGTCCTGCGCCCTCCAGATGTGCTCTCTGCTCTGCTTTAATGAGGCGACGTGACAACACACAGACAGCATCAGTTTAGATCATCCCTGCATCTTTTCCTCTAGCTCCTTAGCACTGCAAAAATGCCCACTAGTTAATCCACCCTCAGTCCAGCAGCCAGAGAGAGAGAGAGAGAGAGAGAGGGAGTGTTTTCTGCTACAAAAGAATAAACTCTCCACTTAACCTTTAATATGAGGCTAGATTTGATGGTGTCTCCAGTGGCTGGGTGATTATGTAACTTGTGATATTTAAAAAGCAATGCAACCCAACACACGTTTGCAAAAGAGAGTGAAGCAAGCCCAAGAATAACACTGCAAAGTGCAATAAATCAAAATGTGTGGGATTTTTTTTTTTTTTTAAACACAGATGAAAATTTCCATGTTTTGCAAGGAAAGGGAGAGCTAAGTTTAAAATGTTAGATCAAAATCAGTCATGCATTCATTACACAATACATTACACATCTATCTGACTAACACCTATCTGACTTTTTTTCCATTAAAGATAAAAACCCATCCTACGCATTTGAACTGGTGAAATAATCACACCACATGTTTCAGCAGCCAAATCTCATGTGTGACTTGAGTTTACAGCTATATCCCAAAGGCAAGTATCTTTGTGTAGATGCCAACTCATCATCATCAGAAGCATTTTTTTCTAGTAGTCATAGTTTTTTTTAGATATTATTCAAATATGTATCTTTCATATAAAATTTTAAACAATCTCCTTCATTGCGTGACTATGCCTCCCCGTCCTGCTCAGAATACCATTAAAGCCTCTAAAATATCTTCCATCACAGAGTGTACTGTACCTTTTTGTCACACCACATTGACTCTCCTTCTCCTTCCACTTCTTCTAAAGACACTGTCAGAGACATTCTCTGCCATCAGTGCTTTAAATCATACATATGTTTATAATTCTCGCTTTTTGTTGTACATGGAAAAGCATTTAGATTTTTCACCACCGACTAGACACGTTTAACAAGCTTATTTGTCCTCATTTGCACGTTTTGCCTATGCAAACAATTAGCTAATCACTAGTATAAACAACTAATAAATTCATAGTGATAACAGTGGTGACACTGGTATGTGCATGCAGTAGCAGGTGCAAAGAGCAGAGTGCATGCATCTCTTAGCGTGTTTGCCTGCAAGGGATTTGCGTGCCAGGGGAAAGAAGTTATTCTCTCCCATCTCTTAGATGTGACTGCTCCATTCAATAGCTTTCTGCATCAGAAAACCAAGTGAAACCCCCTGTCCCATATGATTGGACAAAAGGCCACAAGACAGCTACTGACATCCTTTGGCTTCACGTCACCTTCTCGGTGGCTTTTCATCTTTTCCTGGGAGCACTGACACAGCTACAGTGAGAGTGCAATGACAGTATCCTCATTGTTTTCCCTGCTGCCTTTAAGGGTCTTATATATAAGCCGTGAGTGTCACTAAACTGTGTCAGTTGTCACACATCACCACACAAGTGAGGAATGCAATGTTGGGGTGGGGGGTGGTTGTGACATGGGACACACAGGCATGCAAGTAACTATGGGCTAAGGGAGTAGTCAAATACTAAAAGTATGTGCTGGTGGAAGTAGCTGCTGTCATAACAGAATAGTTGAAGAGATGGAGCTGTCCTATTTCACTGCCTTCTGACAGGTGGAAGTGGAGCCTGGTATGCGTGCGCATAGCATGTGTTGGGGTCTTTTAAGCCCAGCTGCATCCTCCTCTTGTAGCCAGGTTTACACTGGAAGTTGCTGGAGTTGAATCTTAATGGCTTTCCAGTCAAGAATAACCCCCCTCTGCTCTAAGAGACATATATAGACTGCATTTCAGCATGCGCTGTATATCCATAAGGGCATGTCAAGCATAGTGAAAAGCCTTTTGATGCATGTTATATTAATGGTTTACACAGATTCCCCTAATTCACAATGTAAGGCCTGGTTTCTAAAGAAAGATGAATTAGTTGATAGAAAATGTGAATTTTGACACACTTTGAAGATCCAATCTGGAAGTTGAGTCATGGCATCTGGACGTGGACCTTCTTGTTAGGTAGTGAAAGTAGTAGTAAAACTACTCATCCAACCTGCACCAGGTTCTCTATTTCAAACTTCACTTTCAAAGCGAGGCAGACAAAGTGCTGATTTCAAGGATTACAGGATGCACACAGTACATGACACTCTAATCCTTTGGTTAGCAGAGACAAATATTCCTGCTCCATAAAGTTATGCAACATTTTCCAGATGTCAGACTAATTTTAGCTTTGTTAGTATGAATAGTTGATTTAATAGTTATGATAGTGATATGTAGTTGTAACGGTTTGGGTATTATGTGTTGTTTTGTGCTGAACTTGAATTTGCTGACCAAGAACGAGAACTAAGAAAGACAGCAGGTGTATTTACAAAATGTTGAACTATTCATTTGATTATCAACCCAAAATGTTGCTAAGTGCTTATTTAAACCTACTCAGTGGCCTCACAAAGCTGATTCCCTCCTATGAAACCCATAACATGAATTAGTCTTTAGATAGTTATTGTTACAGGACTGAATTGGAGTATCTCCCTCATGTTTCATTTTACAAGGCACTTGGTAAGACCCTTAGCAGGTGCTTAGTTTCCGCCCTTTAAACGTCAGGTGCCTATTTACTGTCCAGTGTGAAAGCCCAGTGCTATTTCCAAAGTGTGGTAACATTAGAAAGCCCAATTAATACTTTGACCCCCAGCATGGAGGCACATACCACATGTCGCGGTCTGGTTCACAGAGTAAAAGAGAGGGTGGCAAAGACAGGGGGGCCCTCCTCTGTGTAGTGTGTCACTCACATCCAAGGAAAACATTTCCAGCTCCCCAAATGTCATTGGACAATTACAGCTGGGCGTCTAATGCACCGGAGTGGTACGAGAGCCCTGACGTCAGAATACCCAGCACTCTACCACCCTTTGTTGGGTGTGCGTTTGGAGACAACCTGAAACCCGGTGTAAGAGAGAGGGCTGTAAAGGTGCCAAGGCTTGGTGGTCAAACACCATCCACTAAGTCCCTTGACTTTTAATTCATCCAGCCTTCTGCTGCCTTCTAAAAACCACACATTTATTTGGAACTCCCAGCAGCCAACCATTCATCATGCACTCTGCGACTGCCCTTTATTAGCTTGTCAACCACTGTAGAGTGTAATAGCAAAACCATCAAGCAACCACAATAGAAAGCATTTCAAGGCAAGGCTGAAGGTTCAGTACTGGACTGAACAAAAGATCTTTACTGGATATATTGCAACAAGATGAACGTATCACATCATTTGAATGCTCAAAGGTAGCTGCCCTGCCAGTAGCTGAATGTGCCACCCGTGTCAGGGAGGTCTCTGGACAGGGGCGCTGAAAGGCTACACAGATTTCACATTGGTTCACTTGCTCAGTTGTGAAGAATAAAGAAGAAATGGGTGAGGGGAAGAGAGAGAGAGAGAGAGAGAGCAGAGGAGATCCTATCAGCCGCATGGAAACAGTTAGCCAAGCCCCGAAGTCTCCTTTGAACTGCAAATGTCTGTTGAAGAAACGGCTTTCACTCAGAACACATTTAAAAAAACATGCCACCAAACATGCAGGAGGACACAAAAGCACCAATCTTCACCACCCCTGCTGTCGCCACACATATGCCATGAGCCCTGCAAAACCCACCCACATCCCCGCCTAATCTCACCTGCAAGAGAGCAAATCTATTATACAGTTTAATTTTCTCTTTCTCATTTTTTCCCCTCCTGGCAAAAAAAAAAAAAAAAAAAAAAAAAAGATGATTTTTCAAACCTCTGACAGCCGAGCCTTTCGCAGGATTTAGTCCATCTGAAAACATGTGGTAAGCCTTGTGGAATGTTTCAAATGATTCCCAGATGTGGGCTGCAGACAGGTTTAACCCATTCTTTTCCCACTCAGCGGCAGAGAGGAGGTATAAAGGAGGCCTCGCCGGGAGAAAGTCTGAACAATATCAAAAAACCTTTATCCCCCTCCGTCGATTTTTGTTATTTCCAAAGCATTAGGGCTCACTGAGCTGTGGCCTAATGTAATTTGCCATAAAGCTAAAAATGGAAGTTCTTTTATGCTGTATTACCCAAGAATAAAGAATGCGAGAGCACTGCTTTTTCCAGATGACTCAGCAATCTCCGGGACCCGACAAAGTTACAGAAAACACCTTTGTGAGGGACAATTCATACTCCCAAAATGGTTAACTTCTCTGCGTATTGCTCAACACACTGTTTTCTTGGCTCTTTCCCGCTGCAAAGCAACCTGTAACTAAGCAGAACATTTCTGGTGTATCAGCTCTAAAGCGACGTCTTCCCAAGCAAAGTGTGAGCTTTGCCAGTGCCACATAAAAGAAATACAAAATTGAAGCTTACTTAAAGCTTGACTTCATCGTCACTGTTTACACGGTATGATCAGGTCGGGACTCAGAACAGGGGTTGCTGGGTCGTTTAATGAGGGATACTGTTGTTGTAGTAACCCTCCCAAAGATGGCGGTTTTGATGAGATAGGGAGGGAAGTAACAGAAAAGCCAGACTGCTAAACGGGGTGGAGAGAGTCAGCCACTTGATATACTATGAGCAACAAACTCAAGTGACCCCATTCCCTGTTCTCCCTCTCTATCTCCAGTTCTGTCGTTCCCTCCCTCCGCCCTTTAGTCTCTTTCTTTCGCTCTATACGTCCCCCTCTCTCACCGACCTAGCCAACTGTGAAGCAGTTGTCCAACATGCCCATCAGCCTGCCAGCCAGCACGTTGGAAGCAGTCCCATTATACACAATCATAACAGGCAGAGAGGGTACATGCGGAAAACCGATAGAATTGCACTAAAATTGAGGGCAGAGAAGAATTGCAGTCACTCCGGCTGCAAGTTAGTGTGCAAAGCAAAGAAAGAGAGAGGAGCAGCCAGAGAGAGAAAGATAGAGGGAGCAGTCTTGCGCTACGAGGCTCTTAGCAGGATACCATAGGCCATGTGAGGCCAGAGTAGGCTGGGAAAGATTGTTACTGCTTTGAGCTTCCACATGTGAATGCACCGCAAACCCCCCTCTCCCTTTTTTGTCTCCCTAAGGAAAGACCAATGTTTTAAAAGAAGCACAAACAACTGCCAGCTCTAAATTCTGCTTTTTGTTTCTGAGAGGGAATTTCGTAGCCGTGCTGTGTTGCAAGCGGCCTGATGCTCTGCTACTCTGGTCACCCATAAAGACGAAGCAAGCTTTTAACGGCCTGGGATCAAACCCAGATAAGATCGGGCTGCAATGTGCAATAGGACCACATTTGTACAGTATATCTTTCATTTCTTTTGATCTTGTGGAGAAAGCAGGCTAAATGTGCTGGATATCAAAAACTACTATGAGACTTAATTTGACATCATGGGAAACACTTTAATTGCTTTTATGCTGAGACCATGAAAAGATCAATAACATGTTTGTGCATTCAGTATGAAAACAGAGGTGGGCGTAAACAGACTGGAAAGAGCTTGGTTAACCCTGAAGTAAGCTTGAACAGTCTCCTCTGAACATATTGGAACAACAAGGCTAATTCAATAGTTTCTGTTGCACACTGAAGACGCTTGAGTTTAAGAATAAACGTTCAGTATTTCAGATTTTATTTGATGCTAAGTAGACCTCAATATGTCAGATGTGACTAGTGAACATTGGATTTTACCAGTGAAGACTGTACTTGTTGTTTAAACAATGATAAATCAACATGAAAACCAGAGGGCTGTCAATGGGAGAAATAGGAGCCATTCTGAATCTGAGAAAAGAGGGAAAAACAATCAGAGGCACTGAACAAACAGCAGAGTAGAAACATAGAGGCCATAACGCATGATGCAAACCCCTCATCAGCAGTAAGAAACTGAAAGCTTTATGAACTGATGAGACTAAGATTAACCTCAAAGCAAAGGGATGGGAAAGGCTCGAGTGCGGAGGAACAAACGCTCTGGCTCACGATCCAAACCATTCAAAGTCATCTGTGAAGCACAGGGCAGATATGTCTGTTGTTGTACAGAAACATTTTCACTGTCAATTTACATGTCCAGACTGATGGAGAGGAGCGTCATCATTCAGCAAGACAATGATCTGCAGCGCACTGCCAACTCAGAGTGGGACTTTGTCAGAGGGGAAAACGTAAAAGGTTTTAGACAAGACAAGTCAGTCAGCAGACGTTAACCCAACTGAACATGCATTTCACCTGGGATTGAAAGGAAAAAAAACACAAAACAAAACGACTGATGGAGGCTGCAGTAAAAGCCTGGTAAAACCAACAATTAGCAGGCTTGATGCAACGAGTTATAGTGACTGTAAAATGTTCTGTTTCAATCAGAAAACAAGGTTTGGTTTAGTGCAGTGTACATGGCATCAAGTAAAAGCAGAAACTGTGAGTTTTCGTCTTACATTCATATTTTGATCTTAAATTCAAATGTCTTCAGTGCACAGCAGAAACAAATTGATTAAGTTTCCTGGACCAATAGTTTCATGGCGGAAGAAATATATACAATATTTACAATATATACAACACGTTCTTCCAGTTAGTTTTTTGAACCCGGGTTTAGTTCCAGCCCTGTCATTCTGGTCATGGGCTAATCTCTGGCCCGGGAACTATAAGACTCATGTCTACAACGTTGTATATTGCACATAAGAGGTTCAGATGGAATTTGAGATGCTGTTGTGGGTGAAATAACATAAAAAGTGACCGACTGTTGTGCTTTTGATACATCAGCGGGCTAATTTGCTTAATCTTCCTGGGGCTTTGGACCTGCTGAGGGAATGCAAATCACAATTCCCTGGAAAGGACTTTTAACCCAGGGAAAGGTTCCTGAACCTAAGTTCCTGGGAAAGAAAAGTGCCAGGTACATTTCAGTGTAAATGCACCATAACTGTGTCCTGATTCTAGTTTTGTATCTACTATACAGACTTGAGCATGGTATTGATCTTCTCATGTAACATTTGGCAATGAAGAAAATCAGCATATTCCTTCTAATGTGTTTCTCATAACTAGCCTCTAATGAGTGTTTTTTGTTTTTATCTCAAGCATCTGAGCAACAAACAGGTCCTGTGATAATGTCATTGCACGCAACATGAATGAGGCATTCTTCCCATGCTAACCACCTGGTAGTCTCCATCTGCATAGCGCGTTTGTACTCATGCAAAAGGTTATGTTACACCCTCTCCCTCCCGCTGTGGCTTCCATTTTGGATCATCTGGGTGCCAGTCGCCAACATGTTCTCCTTCCCAGCATCTCATCAGAGGAAACCCAGAGAGTATGTCCCTTTAATTAGACCGCCCGTGAAAATAATGGCGCATTAATGACATTTCTATGGGGGCCAATGAGTTGGAACAACAGAGGAAAAGACTAAATCACAAATCAATTCCAACAAATGTAATTAAGGCTTAATTAGCCTCCAGGGTGTCAGTGGAATGCCACGGAGGGGATGATGTGGAGGAAGAAAGAAAGAGAGAGGGGAAGTGAACGAAAAATTTAGAGAAAGTAAGATCGTCATGGATCATGAAAACAATGTCCGCTCTTCTTGTACGGATCACCAGCTCTACAACCTACTGCATGTGTTACAATTACAAACAGCTTACTGCATGTATCATCTGTCACTGTCTCTGTCAACACTCTTTCTATCATAAAGGCTCTCAATGCTTTGATTAAAGCCCTGTAAGAATTGCTTCGGTATGCTAAAAGTGTGGCTTTTGGCACGCGCCTGCCGTGGTTTTAAAGGGAAAGGTTGATTTAAAGGCAACACTTCCAGTGTGGAGCCACACAGCCAGCACTGGGTAAAGAAGTGCTAATTCTCTATAAAAACAGCAGCATGTACGGTTAAGCCCAGCAACATTCTGGTGTTAAAAAAAAAAAGGAAGGGGGGGAGAAAAAAAACAACAGAGGGGGAAAAAAAAAAGAAATGCAAAACCGCAGGGAGGCTTGGAGAGGACCGGCCTGCCGCGCTGGATGCCAGATCACACAAACACAGACTCTTGCGCCAATAAATGAGCTTCATAAACTGCAATTAAAACCCTGGGCACTAATTTAGTGGAAATGGCAGCCTGTAAAAAGTGAAGAGCTTTGGAGAAAGGAGGAGAGGCAAAAAACGGGAAGAAGTGGAAGTAGTTAGACTTCGACAGAGAGGATTTTTTTTTTTCTTTCATTTTCTTCATGCCTTGCATTAATGCAAAACATACCATACTTTTTACTGGGTTACGCCACACACATGCAAAAACACAGACACACTTTAGAGCAGTTAAGTACAGAATCTACACACACATACGATGCATTTTATATCTATAATAACTCCAATAAACATCAATAAAAGTACTAGATACTGGGAAACAGAGCATGTGAAGATACTTTATGGTTCTCTTTTCTCCTACACTACACACACACATTCAGTGCACCTAAACGCTTTGAAGCTTTTCCCAACAGCCATCCAGTCAGGCAGGTCTGTTATATCAGAGGTGTTGGGGGTGGACTGGCCATGGCTGATGGGAGACATCTGCCCCGGCTGCCTGTCTATCACAGTCAAAAGACTATAGAATGAAGTGTCAGCAGTGTGATAAAACAGCCCTGCATGCAGAAACACACAAGGTGGAGGGACAGAACGAACGCTCCCCGTAAACACATCCCGCCACCCAGCAGACAGCACCATCTGAACCACCTAGCGACACACTTGATGTGCTCATCCATCCAGCCTGGCTGTAACAGTGGTAATGTCATGCGATGCAGTGCGACTCTGTTAGATAATTTGGCAAAGGTTGCTGCAGTGCCGTGTGACAGCAGAACGTCAGAGCCTGGAAAAAATGTGTGTGACTTTTGCAGGAGGTGCATGTGAATTCCTTGTAAACCAGCAGCAGATATTCCTTCGCACAGGATGGGTGGTTTCAGCACCTCTTCCTGGTTAAGATTACTGCTGAGTATTGTCTGACCTTGAGCTGGCTCGTCTTCCCCTGCTTTAAGACTGATCATAAACTTGAGCTTTAAAAGTTATTCCAGGAAGCTGCGTGGTCGACTTCTTCAAATGTCAGGAAAACGCCAACAAGAACGCTCCTGTTTCATATCTGTAACCACAAAAAGTTGTGTGAGGTGAACGTCTATAAATAACATATGTATTTTTGTTTTTCATAGTTGCTCTGTGTGTGTGTGTGTGTGTGTGTGTGTGTGTGTGTGTGTGTGTGTGTGTGTGTGTGTGTGTGTGTGTGTGTGTGTGTGCTTTTATTTTGTCCCTGCACCAAATCCCAGAGATGCCTAAACAAACAGTGGAACAAAGTAAGCCATGTAAGCCCTGTGCTTGTGCCATGTTGTCTTTTTTAATTGCTTATTGATTACTATGTCATGCTGCGACAAAACCAGAAAAGAAACAGTAGAAAACCTGGAAGGGATGGAACTGGGGGGATGTAATGCATGGCTGAGCAGGCGACCGTCTCAGAGGGTGGGGGGGGATAAAGTAAACTCTGCTGGAGAGTAAATAAAGTGGATTTTTTTTTAAAACGCGTCCTGCTCTGGCTCACAGAAGGGGTCCAGTTTAAAAGCAAATAACTTTTTTGTTCATTTTTTTTTACTTTTTTAAACAAGTTACCTAGAAAAGTAGACCTGCTGTCAGTCGCCAATCTGGGCATCAAGTACATTTTTCTGTGTAAAAAAGAAAAACAACATGAGCTTGGCAGCGGAAGTTTGAGGTTAAGGCTTTTATCACCACCCAAAACTTCTGCTGTATCTTTTTGGGGTTTCCTGTGTAAGTCACCATCGCACTAATGTGCCCTTGATGACTCACACGGCTTAAATTCAATTTGTAAAGCACTTAAAGCACTTTAAGATGCGCTCGCACTAATTTGCTACGTGAAATGCAACATGTTAAATAAGCAATATTCGCCTTGCGAGTCTTTTTTCTGTTATGAAAGCTTTTAGGTTGCTGTTTTTAAGATCAAAGGAGTTAAAGAGATTTTATCACGTCGTGTACTTTCAACGCCCTCAATCGGGAAACTGCTTCCACTAAATGAAAAATAACACTGATCGACGGTGCTAAATCACTGATCATTGATCACTGCAGTGCTGCAGCTGTGATGTGATTTTTATGTCTTTATTTTGAGCTAATTATATTAATAAATAGTGTAGATATTTCAGTCAGTAGTTTCAGTTTGTATATTGGCACAATGCTTCACTGTCACTATGAGTCATTGCATGCAGGCACGCAAGTGGGAAATGATACGCAGATATAATAATCAGTTGGGATCAGATGTTGCTCATCTGTGACTCGTGCTGCCTTTCCCAGGGCTACAAGTACAAGAGTAACCACACAGAGACAGACAGAAACAGGCTGTGAAGAGTGACCATAATCCCCAAATGTCCCTCTTGTGATCCACAAGGAACCTGCTGCTGATCTGATCCAAATGAGGCGGAGAAGAAAAACGTCCTTTGATCCCTCTCTCTCTCTTTCTCTCTCTTTCTCTCTCTCTCTGTGTGCAAAGATAAAAACAAAAAGGCACAAGTGCAACTGGAGGAACACAGCAGAGCGATGCTAATCTTGCACAGCCATGCTTTCAGATCCAAGGACAGACCTTTAAAAGGTAGCAGAGATGAATTACAAATATTAACAGCAAACTTGAAACATGTTTATTTCAGCACAAACCGCACACGTCTGCCCTTTGCTGGTAGTTGTCTTTTTTTTATGTCACTGTGCCCTTGAGTTAATTCACAAAAAAAACTTTTTCCTGTTGTCTCTGCCACTGGTTGTGTGGTTTGTCTGCATGTCTATGAGGGGTGAAGAGAAGAGGAAACATAGTTTCTTGTCTGCAGCTACTTGCTATGCTTTTTTTTTTTTTTTTTTTTTTGTACTTTTTCTGTATCGCATATTCTGCACAGACAATTACAAAACATGCGCTGGTTACAAAGCTGTTTTTACACAATCATATGTGTGTAACTACTCAGCAATGGATGGATCCTGTGCAAAACTCGAAATTAGCTTCTAAATGAAAACTTCCCCTGTGTGAACAGTTAATTTCTTAACAGCTTAATTGTCAAGATAACAGTACTTGAAAGTGGCGAGGTTACTTATATTATAGTTTGGGAAGGATGGGAATTTGCACTGTGCTGTTTTACCAGGACTTTTGCAAAAACTCTTTCAACCTGGGAGCTAATCTGCAGAGTCTTCAGCTCGTTGGAGTAGTGCCATGTGTCCACATTACCCCACAGTAAGACTCAGAGATGCTCAACATGCCAGATCTGATTAGGGAGTTTAGTTAAATAAGAGATAACCTGTGATGATGTTGGGAGGAGGCTGTAAAAGCAGACCCACACAAGGCTCGCAGGAGCTGCTGAGTCAGGCGCTACTGTTGCATCCAGAGATGGCTCCATGTGTTACAAGCCTGGTGACTGGCACGTAGAATAAAGTTGCACTGCTAGGCATTACATGATGCTATTGGGCTGACTGTCCCCATCAGTTGTAGTAAAGACACTGGCAGATGTTGACACAAAGTTTTTTTTTTAATGTTTGTGCCCCTCCCTTAAAAACAACTCCCTGTTCTCTCTGCAAGCCAGCTTTACTCTACCGAATAATACGACACGAGAGGTTTGGTAGCGGCAGCGGGGGTTATGGAAGAGACTCCACCACCTGAAAGTTCACAACCTTATGATGTGATCGTGGTTAGAGAGTTGACCCTCCTTTATTCTTCTCTCTCTGTCTCTTTTGTCTCATTTAGTCTGTGACTGATGCACATAAATAGTGGCAGTCACGTCTCGTGCCATCTCAGTTTAATTACTAAATGAAGTCAAATGCTGCTTTAAAGTTGTTTAACGGCTTCGAACATTACGGTAACCTTACCTACTGGGTGCCATGAAAGCACATACAGTGGGAGGACACGAACACCTGCAGAATGTAATGTAATGCAATGCTATAGCCCTTCAACAAACACTGCCTTTGTGAAGTGTATTATTGTTAAAATTGCATCAGAGAGGCACTGATCCAGTCTGTGAGACCATAGTTTATTGTGCTGTTGTATTGGATTACCTTTTATTATGCTGTACAGGTGTTTCATATTATTGTGTTCGTAGCCTCTAGAAGCACTGAAGCTGCCACGGAGTTGAACGGCGGCTTTTGAGGCTGACTGCAGTGCAAAAAAAAAAAACCCACATTCGAACACAGTCGTTTATTATGCAACTCGATGCTGCGTAACACAACACAGCGCAACTCCCTGCATTTAACAGCATGTACTTCGTAGTTAAACTTCAATAAATACACATTTACTGGAGTATTAGTTAAGGCAAGAACCTAGGTGGTTTTGCTGGTATTGAGTCTGTGTGTCACCTATTGAAAACAACTACAGAACACACAGAAACAGACAGCCGACGAGGACAGTGAAGGCAGCACAGGGGACAGTGAACTGGCCGAGCAGGCAGGCTTGCTCCTCCGGGGAACGGCTGGAAACGAGCTCACATTTCTAGACAGTGACTGGCCTAGTTTCAGGAATACAGTCCATTCTCTCTCTTTCTATCCCGACTCTCTCTTCGCCACCACAGCGGAGCAGCCAAACAAATCATGCAAAGTTAACATCAAAGTTTTCTCTCAAAGGTCACTGGATCTCTCATAGAACAGCTAACCTCTGTGGCGCTGGAAGTAGGATGAATGTCATTACTTTTTTAATCCCCGCTTCCCTCATCCCATGACCTACCACCCCTCCATCTACACATCTCATTATTTTTTGATATCCCCCTCCTTTCCCATCCCTCTACAGCCCTCCCTCCCTGTCTCTCTGTCAGCATCTTGTTTCCTCACTTGTCCCCTGCTTTAAGGACACGGGCTCGTTGAAGCAGAAAGCCATCCTGTCGCTTGATATCATGCCAACATTGGACCAGTGGAGTGACACAAGGTGTGCAGAGCCAAAAGAAATCCAACTAAACCAGACCAGATGGTCACATTAACTCTCTATCTCTCTTTCCTGACTCATTGTCCATTCTTAACCCACCCCTCAGGACAAGAACAAATGCCGAGATGCTCAGAACAAGACGGAGAGAAAGGAAGTGTGGAGGAGAGGTTTTAGAGAGAAAGAGAAATGAGTGGCACGGCCGGTAATAGAGAAAGGAAGGACAGAGCATGAGAGACGGAAAGAGAGTCTTTGGAGCGAACCGTAATCCAATAACAGGTCTTGTGAAAAGACAGTCTGACCATAAAAACTCCAGAGAGGTTGTGTGAGGACTTAGCCAGATATATAGAGCATGTCCAGTTGGCAGAAGAGGCTGATGGGACAGAGAATGGCAAGAGAGAGAGAGTGGATCAGAGGACAACAGGTTTGTTTGTTTGTTTGTTTGTTTGTTTGTTAATCCCTTCAACCCTCATGTCTGTCCATCCCAGTCTTTTGCTTCAGTAGAAATCCACCTTCCCCCACCACATTAGGGTAAGATTTCCCTTGAGAGCGTCAGATGGTACCTCTCTTTTCCCTCCTTTTTATGTCTGTCAGACGCTGAGTCCATCTCTTCCTCTCCTGCCATTATATCACTCATTCCCACGGCACCGATGTGTGAAGAGAATTGGGGGACAGACCTCCACCAAAGGGCCCTCTTAAGCAGTCAAGGTCACCACTTGACAAATGGTATGCTGCCGCATGTGAAATGTTTCACAAGGCATGTGCTGTTTTGTAATATTCGATGCGCTTCCTGCAAATCTGATAGTGTGTTTTTGCATGTTTGTGTGCGTGTGTGTGCGAATATGTAGTTTGTGAAACAGGATGACCTGTGGACAGCGTGTGCCCCAGCAATGAGAAATGTTTACACTCAAACATCCAACCACTCTTTCTTAAGATGACGTTGCCTCACGTGGGTTTAGTTGCAGTTTATCACGTCTATCCAGCGTTCAGTATAAACGTCGCATCTCCAGTATCATGAATTACAGGAAGCGTGATAGCTGCATCATTTCCAGTGTCACTTCTTTTTGAAAGAATTTCACAATCACCAAGATTAGAAGGTGTTTCTCAAGCACAGAGGAGATAGTTATCCTTAGCTTGGTGTGAGAACACAAGGCGTGCTGATGATAGCCGAATGGTCGGTGCATACCACATTAACTGCAACTTTCCTGGGTCAGCTCCAGCCGGGGATCTTTGCTGCATTATATTTCCCCTTCCCCTCTCCCTGCTGTCAAATCAAAAAACGCCCCCTAAAACATTTAGTTAAAATACAAAAAAGTTCATTCAAATCAGTTTTCATCCGCTTGCAACTATATGAATTTTAATCTGCACTGCTTGTTCTGCTTTAGCTCAACTTGCAAGACGCTGAAGAAAACGGATGCCAGATATAATATATGGCTATAAAAAAACAAAACTAACTATCTGTCACAAGTGATGGAAGCGATAGAAGACTCACTCATGCGTATTTCAGCACACATTATGATTGACAGTGATCTACAGTCTGCAGCTATCAGCCACGCTAACATTGATTAGCGCCGACTGCCAGTGCACCACCAAATCAATTACGTCCATTGATCCAACACCATGGGAAGAATGTGTGTGTGCAGTGTGTGGGGAGTGCTTGTTGTTGCAAGCTATGAAGTATGATTTTACTGTAAGGTTAAAATTAGAAGAAAATCTTTGCTGGTTTACAAGGTTGCAGGGCTCAAGGAGTGCTGGCAAAAAAGGGTGTTCTCCACTTACTCAATAAAACAGCATGAGCTATATAAGACCTTCAGTGTGAGAGATACATTTTCAGCTTTTTAGACCTGAACAGATTAAGTCTGAGCCAAGGTCTCCAGACAGTATGTATGCTGTATGTAGAATAACTGGAAAACAGGTGGAGATTGTGAATATTGATCAACATGTCTCCCACCCGGGAGCAGGAATCAGAGCAGATGAAGAGGAACAAAAAAGAGAGGGAGAAATAAAAAGTGGGATGTGGCCGAGACGTGTCAGTGTGTTGAGAATCTCTCTCTCTCTCTCTCTCTCTCTCAGTCCTCCTCTCTGTTTCCCCACAGTCTGCACCAGCAGAGCCGAAGATGTTTGACACAGACCCCGTGATAAAAGACAGGCGAATAAAGAGAATGAATGTTACAGTGGGTGGGATGGAGGGGTAGGGGAGGTGGTGCGGGGGGGGGGGGGGGGGGGGGGGGGTATAGTGACTGGAAGAGAGAGGGAGTTCGACGGGGGAGGAAAATGAAAATGATGGCATGCTGGTGGAATGAAGCATACTCCTGCTATCTGTCTGGGGGAGACAAAGGCAGAGTGAGTATCACACTGGGACCAAAACATGGAGGGAAAAGAAGAAGGAGCAGGGGTGGAAAAACATCACCAGACCTCCTCCTCCTCCAAAAAAAAAAAAAAAGAGAAAGGATTGGAACATGAAGAGCCTGCCTTTATGGTTTAAGAACAATGTCCTGCATTCTTTCTCTTAACCGCAAAAACTGCACGGCGCTTACCCTTCTCTGTGCACACACACACCGCACACACACACACACTCATGAGGCACATACAAATGCAGGCGTCCTCACACACATGTTCATGTTCAGTGGTGCACAGACACATGAAAGGATGTAAAGGAAAAGGTGGGGGCTGGTGTGTTGGTGGTGGGGGCAGTGGAGGGCGGCCGTTAAGAGTGTGTGTCTTTTTATCAGGTGAAGGAGAAGCAGGGAGGAGGTAGGGGAGAGGGAGGAGGGGGGGGTGGGGGGGCTGCGGCGGTGGTGTAAGATTTATCTGCTGCCGTCGGAAAACTTTGACCCCAGAGTTGTAAATCTGTCAAAGGAGTCTAGCCAGCTCAACAGGAAACATGAAGAGGAAAGGGGGCTAGGGGGGAAGGGTTGGAGGGGGTAGGATGTTTGGGGGGGGGGAGGGGGGGCACACCCATAGGCGCAACCATTTTTGAAAGAGGCACTTTTCAGAGGTGGGGAGTGGAGGCGGGGGCGTCCACGGCGTGTTTACAGTCCTGTAAGGTATCCCTCACAGCCAGCGAATCTCCCTCCAGCTTTACAGCCCCCCCACCCCAAAAAAAACTAAAACCAGGTAAAGGTAAACTCATGCACCCAATGCAGGAAAGAACCGTTTTAACATATGAATGTTTCTATTGTCTTGTACTTGTTGCACATGTCATTTGAGATGCTCGCCTCCTGTAATGACGCTGTGCCGGTTCCAAATTTGAGTGAAAAGCTGCTGCAGCATTGAGACTTGTATCACCACGATGTGTGCTCCAATAAGTGAAAGCATGTGTTTTCCTTTCTGCTTGGTTTGCACGGCCACAAAGGACAGATTTCAAAGAAAGAGTGCGTACATCTGAAAAATGCTGTGAAAACGCAGATCCCCGGATGATCAGCCGTCACAGACATGTTCGGCTACGGCTTTCTGTCGGCTCCAGCCATCTATCTGATTACTCATTATGAGTTCCAGTGCAACTGCTCATACAATGGCAGTGCTCTTATTGACATGCTGTCAGACAGCCTAATGAGAGTAAAGTGGTTGTTTGATTGAGGGTCTCAATGCAGAACCACAAGAAAAAAACATCAGTCTTGGCTGTGAGACAGTATTTATGACTCAAATCAAATCACATTTTACTTTTATGCAGTTGTTGTACAACAAAAGTGTACGATGCTGTCTGTCAATGACGGTCTGGATAACAAATTAGGGGGTTTGTTGTTTGGTTTTTTAGTGTAGCCACTGTAGATGGAAGTGGTAATGTATATACAGTGTATGGTGTATGTTTATAGTTAGCTACCTCAAGAAAAAAGGAAGGAAGGAAGGAAGGAAGTTCAATCAGACCCTCATCTCCTTAATCTATGCTATGTAAATTTCTTACACACTGTGTAGAGGAGGGCGTATATTTACTTAACCTTGAGTGCAGAAATAACTGAACAAACTCAGCATTAGAAGACAGTATGGCTACAATCGAACAACTCTTATATGAAACAGCACTCGCAAACACAGAAAGCGTTTGAATCCACATCTGTTACGTTATTAAAGCGATTCGCATGACCTAACACAGAAGTGCGACCAGCCTGTCTGTTGTTTCCTGTTCTGTGTGCCCGTCCTGTGCCAGCAGGGCAGGGCAATTGGACACACTTTACGGAGACTAAATGCGTCTATTACTCAGCCCTGGGAAAGCCTAACACCTTGGCATGGAGTGGCACGCTGTCACACGCTGCCCTGAGAACATCTCAATTAGCCACCTGGCCACTGCCTCCTCATCAGAAGACTGAGCTTTTCAGCCTGTGGGCAGAGGTGCGATGGATCAAGAGGATGGGATGCTATTTGACAGCCAGCTGCACACACAGGCTTACGGAAACACTTTGCTTCGGCGCTGGATGCTGCTTTTTTTCCTAATCATCCATAAAGCATCCACGTGACAGGCGTTCTGGTAAAAGGAATGAGATCATCCGAGAGCTATTGTTCACCTCTAGCAGCCCACACCTTTTGCCCCGCATCATTTCTACCAAACTCCTAAGAGGAAACAATGAGAAACAGAGGCTGACCTATTATGTCAATGATTTCATTCACAAATTGCTCTGAAAGTTTTGAGGCTACAGTGTGAATGTGTAGGAGCATATCTGGACTGCAAGTAAACAAACAATGAAACCCCACAAGCCTGCGAGCTGTGTTTTGTCGTTGATCTGAATTAAGATTGACTAGCTACTGTATATATTAGTGTGTCAGAGGGCACACAAGCTCAGTCTATTTCTGCATGTGCATGTGTGCATATATAGTACGTGTGTAAATGACAAATGCAGAGGCCAAACAAGGGCATAGTCAGTCAGTGCCCCAGACAGACACTAACACACACACACACACACACACACACACACACACACACGATTCTCACATTACTGTGGGCGAGGGATTTTTTTTCATGCTTTCGTTGAGTGAAAGAGAGAAAGAGAGGTGTGAAGCCTCAGTCACGCAATGCCGCTCCGTTTGACTGAGTGCATGTGTGTCTGTGTGTGTGTGTGTGTGTGTGTGTGTGTCTGTGTGTGTGTGTGCGCGCGCCCATTGGGTGCTAGGGCACCAACAGCATACCAGTTAGGTATGTATGTTGTGGTTACTGCAGCTAGTTAGCGCATCTCTGCATACAAAGGTGACAATCTAACGTTGAGAGACGTGTGCACAGGAAGTTATAGTTTCTGACACCGCCCTTCCATGCTCAAAAACAAATTTACACCTTTAAAGCTCTTACAAAACCACTCGCTGGTGCTTATAGGTCTGGAAATACAGTATGATTAATTTAAGGGACAGCAAAGTCTCCAACGAACTAACCTCCTGAACTGCCCCATCTGAAGCTCGGGAGCAGCAGTTTTCTATATTTACACGTGCACGCCTGTAGGCACATGTGTTGGCATGAGGGAGGTACAGAGGGCATTAGAGGCCACATTTGGGGAACTTGTTGTGGTAACAGATACATGTGTGGTTTCATTGAAGGGGAAGTGAAAGCTGAGGGCCGCAGCTGTTCATGTCTAGAAGGCCTCATCTATGCTAACAATGAGAGAAAGGAAGTGAAGAGCAGAAATTGCCCGTGCCCCACAGTAATCTGTGAGCGCTACAATCTGTAATGCATGCGTGTCTGTAACTGTACTTATTAGTGGCGTCTGTGCCGGCAATACACAACAGCCAAACGTCCGTTAATGGAGCCTTTTCCTCTTCCCTGGTTACCACTGGTGAGATCAACACAATCACCAAATGCTGAAAAGTTCAAATCTGAGTTTGAAATCTAGTGTAGAAAAAAAAAAAAGAAGCTATTTATGCCACCTACTAAACTTGAAATGACTCATTCTGGTTTGCTGACAAAGTGATCTGCTTCAACTAGAAAAAGGTCAAAGTTACAATATACAGAAACTGCTACTGAACTGAAACCATCACCTATGGGCCATTTCCTGCATCAGGCTGTATGTCACCCACACCCGCAAAGATCTTGAGTTTATATAATCACATGATTAGAAGTGTTTATGGGAGCACTTTATAACTGAATATTTGAATTGAATAACCCCCAAAATGGAAGAGTCATTGGACGGTTAGTTTAAAGTACGTAGCACGGACGAGCCGAGCTCGTTGTTTGCCATTGTTTTTCATTCATTAGACTAAACTAAGCTGCAGATTCAAAACACATGACTCCCTAAGAAACTTATAAAAATGAATAAAATAAGAAATCACTGACCCAAAATGAAGCTACTTTACCTCCCTTTTATTTTCCAACTTGACTGAAAGAATGGAATCTGGGCTAAAAATAATTATAGGACACAAGCACAGCCCCTCTTACCGGAAAACTCTCCACAGGGAGGGTGAATTAACTGCGCTTTGCTCTGGCTCAGCTATTGCTGAGGTGCTCTTGAGCAAAACACCTTATCAGCTGTCCCAGCGGAGCGTGTTTTTTGGCTGACGTCTCGGCCTCTCCCAGGTGTTGAGGTGTGTGTGATTGCGGAGTGAGTGGAAGCACCAGCATCTACGCATTTTTTAAAAATCAGGCCAGTTGAGAGATGTGGAGGTGAAGGTTGTTTTTGGCCTGAACCCAACGAGCCCCACACTTCACCTCCCCGTGTTCCTGCTTACCCATCTGATAGACTCCCACTCTAAGCCCTGAGCTCTGCTATGAAATCAACATCGGGTCTGCAGGAAATGAGAGATCTCCACATGAGATAGAGCAGGGAGGGAAAGAGAGGGAGGAGACAAAAGAAAAACAGTGGAAAGAACCATAGATTTGACTTTTGGCGTTCAAATGTCCACTTTCCTTGTCACGGCCTCGCTCCCTTTGCCTTTATCTCCTCCTTCCCTTTCCCCGTCTTTCAGTCTCTGTCTCCGTGAACATCTGCTCGCTGTGTGTGTGTGTCCGTGCATGCAGCTGCGCTTGCATCTATACAGTGAGGTTGAAGGGCTTGAATTATGAAAGGCTCCGGTCTTGTTGTTCTTTCCTGGCACGGTAATTTGCCGGATAAGCCAAGAAAGTGGACGAGCAGCGAGCTATTTCAGCGAGGGCCTTGTTTTTGTTGTTCCACGTTCAAAGGCAACATGACCTCATGTGACCCCTTAAGCTACTCACGGCTGGAACACAGCAAAGTGTTCGAGGTGTGGGAGGCACATCCCGGCACAGGCGCGCACCAAACACAGATGAGTCCGTTCTTTGCTCGAAATGTTTTACTTGAAAACTCTAGGATTGGACAAGAGAGGGCACTTTAAGAGACGGTGTCTCAAATGTGCTGAGCAGGGCCGAGGGGGTCTTTTGACTTTCAACGTACACACACGCACACACACATGCACAAATGTATCTCTGTGATAAGCGAGACAGACACCGAGGCACACACTCACACACACACACAGAGGGGTGGGGTAGCAATGAGGGGCTTGGTTAATGGCTTTTAAATTTCCACTGAGTGAGTGACTTACAACTGTGGAGGAGCACAGCTGTTCCTGATTTGGGGAACAAAGAGGGGGGGACGGCAGTGATCTGAGAGACTGGACTGGGTTGCTCTCATTTAATGGACTAAAATCTCCCAGGAATGACACACACATATGTGTGAGAGTGTGTATTTGGATGCATGTCTCCACACTCGCCTCGTGAGTATCTGTGGTCATCCTTCATGAACTCATTGTGCTGTACGAAAGCTCCTTTCGTATAAATGCTGGACGTGCATGTGTGTAATCGCGCGTAGGAGGCTGGGATGGCAACGGGATATGTCTACGTCTACAGCCATAGATTATGGCCGCGGAGCAAGCGAGAGCAGACTTACAGCTCTACGGAGCTGAGTAATGGTGGAGGTCAACTCATTTGGGAATAATCTGGAGTTGGAGAAGAGGGGAGCGAGGGAGAGGAGGCTCAGATGCGTGAGATTTAATGCAGGGAGAGAGGAAGGGAGATGAAGAGAAAGAAGGAGAGAGGAGATTAAGACCAGAGCTCATCTAAGCCTGTCAATAAGAGCTGAAAAATCTAATGTCAGCCAGGTGGAAAAAATCCAACTCGCTTTGATCAAAGTCTTTCCATCTCAGGCAGACAACAACGCAATACATTTAAATTGGGGCCTCACTAGAAAACTCCATGCTTCTTGATGTCAAACTTTTTATGGTGCAGTTCCATCTCTTGAAATACAGCTTCCTGAGCCCCCCACCCACACAATCCCCTCACACACACACACACACACTCACACAGGCTTTCTCCCCCCTGAGCTGTACTTTGTTTCCTGCCGCTGGTGATCGCAGCCCTTTTTCCTCGGAGGCCCCCCTTCGCTGCACCGCAGCCTTGTAAAACATAGCAGGTCAGCGTCACATGACTGAGGTCTAGGACGCCGAGGGCCGGGGCTGGCTCTCTGCTGCGCCAAGTTAGGTGTCAAAGTACACATGGGTGAGGCAGCGTGGAGGGAGAAGGATGGAGAGTGACAGCAGAGAGAGACGAATGGTGAGAGTGGAACGGCAGGAATATGGAGAGCAGGGGACACGAAAACAAAGGGAAATAAAGTAAGAGAGGGAGGAATAAATGTTAGTCGTCGACAAATAATTCTCCCGAGAAGCTGAAACCACTAGAAGAATATTATTTCCATCCATCGCTTCCTCCCCTAAGAACACCTTCCCCAACTCTCATCGATCACCTCCTCCTAAAAACAGAGTAACTTTCTTTTCTCAGCTCACGTCTGAGATGCTCAGTCACCCGTAGACTGATGCAGACGTGAATGAGTCTCCATCCTCCCCCTGTTGCACTGAGTGATCAGTGCTGACATGCTGTACATATGGAACACACTCATCTCGGTAGCACTCAGAAGAGAGGCGGGGGCTAAAAGTACATGTACACACAAACACACACACACACACGTGTTCCTTTATTTGTCAGGGACAAAATACATTATCAGCTTTAGCTGTAGTTCCTGGGATACACACCATTCATTCATGTATTAAACACATAGGAGCATAAAAACCTGCTGAACACGTTACTGGCACAAGCAGAACTCAGTGGTTTCTGCACGTACACATATGAATGATTTTCTGTTTCTGTCATATTTACTTCCTTTAATTTTAGTCTCTTGTCTCATCTTGTACGTCTCTTACCCTCGGCCACCAGTTGCTCTCTTGTTTTTGGTGCTAAGCACCATGTTTGTTTGCTCTCTTAGGTGTCCAAAAAAAGTACAGCATCTGCCGACTCTTGTCAGGTATTTCTGTACATGCAAAAAGAAACATGCACACGTTCTATTGAGGTCAGTGGCATTAAGGTAGGAGTCTGCAGTCACACCAGCAGATCTGTGAGGCTAATGTTTGCTAAGAAGAACTAAACCAAACCTACAGATGAGGCTGGTGGAAAGGCTATTGGCAGTCAAGACAAACGTACGGGACTTTTTTTTTTTTTTTTTTTTTGCTCTAGATGACAAGATAAGGAATCACAAATCATTGTACAGGGGATATGATCGTGTGTATTTATTGTCAATTCAGCGTGGAGCGTCTGTGGGACTGTAGATACCATTGAGCAAATGTATAGTTCTTGAAAATGTGACACAGTTCCTGTTATGTGTGTGAAAGGAAACCGGTGGATTTCAGCCAATCTACAATGGATAACAGTGTTTAAAGAAGTGAAGAGCCTGCCAGGACTTATTAGTTTGTAATAAAAATACAAATGATCCAGGCTTGTGGTAGCTTGCCAGGGAGATACAGTATATTTGGTTGCAACTTTATTTAATAGGTTATTGAATAAATCTCATGTGTGTTTGTTGTTTTAGATTTTTTGTTGTTTTAGTCGTTTATAGAAAAGCTGTCAGGAGTCAGGATGCAGTCCTGTGTCTCGGTTTGACAGCCTGACTTTGTGCATTTTTCTTGAAGTGTCCTCCAGAACTACTTTCAGCAACCTCACCTATCTCTCTTCTTCCCCACCGCCTCTCCCCCTCTCCTGCTCCCCCCCCTCCTCTCCCCTCGCTCCATCTTGCTCATCCCACATGTCACATCACATTTCCCAGGCAGCCCCAGGAAAAGGGCAGAGGCCTTATGAATTGATCTGGGTCTCTTACAGGAGCATGGCCAGGACAAGGACACGCACACACACACATACACCCACACACACACTCTCACAGAGAGGTGAACCATGAGGCTGAGGTGACACTGTGTGCACACGCCGTCCTTCACCTGTCACCAGCTTTCACCTGCAGCCTCGTTGAACTCTCTGCAGCTTCATATAAATTCTTTGTTTGTTCTTCAATCTGCACACATAAACACACTTCAGTTCATACAAACACACAGAGGGATGTCTTTCCCTTTGCCACACTTAGGCTGACGGAGCTGCAACAATGCAGCGTTACACCACATCATGCCCTTGTAGTATTAAAAGACAAGCCCGCTCTGACGCCCCTCACTGACAAGCTGGGCAATGACGACCTCTGTTGGCGTTCATGAGACATTGTTCTTCAGTGGGACTGATGAATAACCAGCGATATTGAGTGCATTCATCATCCGCTGACAGTAAATTCACAGAAGAAAATTGACATGAACTCATAAACATCTATCACAGGCCTGAGTATTCTGTGATGTGAATTTGAGCGTGGAGCAGAAGGGGACTGCGTTATGATATTTGCTGTTTTATTTTGGGACTCACATGCTATTTTCACACACTTTCTCTCCGTTCCTTCTCTCCATCAGCCGCTTTTCCCACGGTGCTTCTTCGTGCCACTGTTACTCCTGATTTATTCCCGTTCCCTACAGCTTGCATGCAGTCTTTCATATGTCCAGTTAAGCAATTCTCTCCTCTAATTGGTTAATGGAGGGCAGAGGGGTATGGTGTAAAGGGAAATCCCAGGAGCCTCTGAGGCCTGCTTCATGCCCACTGGACTGGAATGGAGCCAAAATGTAGTCTCCTCCAGCCTTCACTCCCCACACTACCTCTCCACTGGACTGGAGAAGATCCAAGATGGATGCCTCCAGGCCTGCACAGCTGTGAAAGTTGCACTATTGTGGATAAGATTTGGAAGAGACAAGTTTTGCATTAATCAGTAAAAAATCAGTGATGTTAGAACAAATTCACATCATAGGATTTTAATACTACTACTTTATACTCCAAATATAACTTAATAATCTGTGATAAAGATAAAAATAAATCACAAGCACCAATAAGTGACACAATCATCAAGTCCGAGACAGGAACTGTGTTTAGGCCACCTGTCCCTCAGTGTTGTAGTGAAACACTGTGTAAAAATGGAGCAATTTTTAGAGATGGTGTCTTGAAGCTCACTGATCCATGATGCTTCTGCATGCAGCTGTCTCCCTGAGGATGGAGGAAAAACAGGATGGAGAGAGGGGAAGAGGAGAGATGGAGGAGGATGGAGTAGAGAAGCCAGGCAAAGTGCATGTAAGCACGTAGAGAGCACGAGCAGCGAGAGGGAGAGTGCATATAGACAAGGTGTTCGGTCTTAATATAGATTCTTCTGTATGAAAGGTCAAAGTGGCAGGAGGAGGGAGCAATGCTGTCCCTCTGCGGCTCTGATCTCTTCTTTCCTTCTTTGTCAGCCTCCCATCTTTACAATCAACAGCTGTGGATGACAGACTCAGACCCTTGCTTAGAGGGCGACAGTGTAAAAATACTGCATGAGAAGTACTAGCAAGTATCAATCATAAAAGTACTGGTTCTGCAAAAATGTGCCATGTGACCCAAACTAAAGTATATTACATTATTAGTAAATTACAGTTACAACGTCTTTTGTCTTGGTCTTCTATTGTTTTGTTTGGGGAAACATCGGTAGTTGTACTTTTATAAAAAGATGTCATAAACCATTGAGATAGAAAACCCATGGTTATGTTTTATATGATTTATTTTATTGTTCTGACAACAACAAAATTGCCCTTGCTTGGAGTAAATGCACTCGGATATGAAATGTCAACACATGCTGTTTGACGATGCCTTTTAATGTTGGAGTAGCTTTAGGAAGGGTTAATACACATTTAACTGTTAAACTGATTTATTTTATGCTGCTGTGGTTTAGAGATGCTGCTCTATTAGAATTCTGAAGAAAACATATCAGTAATGTATTTATTCTCTCCACACCCACCAACAATAACAGTAAAATATCTTCATATTACTAATCTAATAATATGGTAAAAAGTAGTCAAGAACTGATTTTTAAAATGATGATTACTTATAATAATTTGCATAATTTAGTTATTGTAGCTATGTTTATGTATGTTCAGCCTGTAATCACTGCAGCGCAGTTCTCATCTTATAACCCATAGATAAAAACAGGGTACGATCTTTAATCTGTTTTTTATTCAGTGTCTTATGTCACTTGGTATTAAGCACTAAAAAATCCTTTATGGGAAACTACACAGCAGGACTTTCCTCACTTAACAACTGAACCAGAGATGTCCTTGAGCAAGGCACTGAAAATGAATTGGGCTTTTATTTAGCAGCAACCAGGTGTGAAAACGAGTAATGGTATAAATATAAAGCAAGGCGCTGCTTGACAGGTCAACCTTCCCCAGATACTGTAGCTGAAGGTTAAACGAAAGATGTCTCATTGTGCTTTCACATCAAGATGTTAAGACGTAATGATAGTGTGGTATTTAAATTTCTCCTTGTCCTATCAACGTGAACTCACCAGCTGCGAAGGGGCAGAGGTCAGGGTTCACACTGTGACAGCCTCAAATGTCAAATGACTTGTTCCCTACTGTGACTGTCACCTTGGTTCATCGTTAAGGAAGCAAACGAACCAGGAGGAAGGTAGTGAAAATAAAAGGCAGATAACACAAAGCATGGACACAAAGTTTGAAGAGGATGGGCAGGTGAACATAAGAAAATGTGACGTATAATGACATAGTGCATAATATGTCCCATGTCACTCACTGATTTGTGTTAGTCTGGATAATGCTGCTGGTATGAAGGAGAAAAGGGATTCTTCATGGTGAGGTGAAATGAAAAGGGAGGGAGGACACAGAGGGCTCATGATTCTGTCTCTGAGCAGAAGACTTAGAGTGACGGAAGTAGACAGCCAATGGGGTCTGGGCATGCTGCGGCGGAGTGGGAAGTGAGTGGGGGGATGGGGGGATGGGGTGATGGCGGCTGTGGCGGGTGGAGTTGATGTGTGTGATGGTGGGTGGGCGAGAGCGTGGCCGGTACTGGTATTTCTACCCTGTCACATTGTGTTAGTGTGCAGCCGAGCACGACTGCTGAGCACACCACTCTGGACAGCTTTGCACACATGGGGTGAACCGCACACACACACACACACAGGTTTAAACTCACAAGGGCACGCGGTACCTACACTTCAGCAATCTCACACACACGTATTCACACACACAGTAATCTCCCACGAGGGCCACAAGGACATCCAAAAACAAGTGAGCACCAGTGGAGGTTTGACAGACACCACGGGGAAAATGCTCAACCTCACAACTTTTCTTCCATCCATCTATCTGCTCATTTTTCCATTTATCTGTCATTACGGCACTGTATCCTCATGGCAGCCATTTGTGGGTATAGTCATCACAATTTTATTTTCAGTTTCTCCGAAAAATGTGCATGCCAAATGGAAAAAACGAGTGGAAAAATGCATAAATCTGAGCCAAATTAACTCTGTCTGTCCCAAAACTCTGCATATTCATGTTGGGAAACTATTGTAACCTGATGTTCTTGGCTGAGCGCTTCAGCAACACAGGCAATATCCTGTTTTGGAAAGAAGTTCGTTAAACCCAGATGTGCAGGCTGCACAGAGCTACAAATGAAGCATAACAATTTACTTTACCTCCAGCAAACACATTGCCACACTGGGTGAAGAGAGCAGCCAAGAAGCATCATCCTCTTCAAACAAAGCTATTGTGTCAGCGAGGGCGAGCAGTCAGCTCATCTACTCCCTCGTCACTGTGTGCCGCATGGCTCGGTGGCCGTGAGCCCAAATGCTTTTACTCAGTATTTTCCTAGAGATAATAAGAGTAAGGGGGGAGGAAAGCTGGGATGGTAGAGGAAGCGAGTTCACATGACGCTGCATGATTCACGTTGCGATGCTCCCCTCAAGCAGGGAAAGAAACAGGAAGAAGAGACGAAAGCAGATGGAAGGAGAGACGAGAGAAAGGATCAGAGGCAGCAAGAACGTGTCACTGTAAATACTGCATTCACACAGCAAACCCTGTGGCAAAGGACAGAGGCGTGGGGGTGGGGTGGCAGATGAATGAACGAGGAGGAGGAGGAGGAGGAGATAGAGCGGTGAGGTGTGATGTGCAGTGACCCGAACGCTTGGATGCCATAAACTTGAGAAGCTTTGAGTGAGAACAGAGATATAAGCTGTCCTTTGCCACTGGCTCTGTGTCTGGCTGTGTGGCCAGACCAGAGGTCAGCTAATAAGCCCAGCACACACACACACACGTAAAATGCAAGGTCACGGTTACATAACTGGACTGGCATGCTCACATGCTAAATGTCTATTGGTGTTGATGTCATAGGCATTATGGCATTGTTCACATCAGCTCAAAGCATCACGACGCAACTAAGAGAGCTTGGCACAGTGCAGCGTGGCTGTGGACGCTTTGAATGATTTAGATTAGGCTTAAATATAATTTAGACAATTTAGTAAATAACTTATTATTTGACTGTTGCTTAAATGCAACAGGATCCAACAGGACTGCCCACCTCTGCCCTGTGCCCCCTAATGGGTCAATGCGGCCTTTATTCGGGGTTAATGCACAAAAACAGTGAAACATAAGGCCAGAGGTTTATGGGAAGCAGATAATAACATCTGATGGCCAGCGGGTGCTCGTGGTTGGAAAGCGGAGCAGAAGGTTGAGTAACACAGTGCGGATGAACACACTGTTTCATGTGTCCTGTAGTTTCCCATGAATTTCCTAGAAAGAAACTGATGCTAAAGCGTTGTATCATTCATCTTTGTATAGACTGTGTGATGTCATACTTACTGCTGGTAAACTGTGTCAGTGTCCAATGGGTACACTCCTTTAATCCTAATTCATTCATAGCCCTTTTTTTTTTTATTGGCAAAAGTATTGTACAAAAATTAGTGTAAACATTAAAGCTTATTATATCACAGCAGGTTGTTGTTGATTAAATTATTAAAGAGTTATTGCCATGTAGCTGCCCTGTACTTAGAAGACATACATAGAAATTGCAGCACAGTCATAATAATAATAATAAAATAAATCTGTTGTGAATATTTATATAGTCTTAAAATATCAAGAGCAGCTCAGCCGTGTTTATCCTGACTCACAGGGACTGGAATCAACGTAATTGGGTCACAAGTTAGCAAAGCCGAGGCCAGTAAACAGCTTGATTTGCTTAGAACTGGGCACCGTGCCGTAAATAAACCAAATTAGAGTAATGCAATAGAGGGAGCTGTTAATACTGTTTGTTTGGAGCAAAGGAGGCAAACTGTATGAGTGATGTTTTCAGAATTTCCCCTTAAATAAAAAAAAATCAACAACAACAAAACACAGCACTCACCTCACGTGTCGTCCCTGTGAGACAAGTGAGGTGCTCAACATGTGAGGAAGCTGTCAGTCAGCTGTAGGTGTGCACTGACGGAGCCTCCGTGGAGCATACAGGGGCCACAGGTAGAGCACAGGGAGCCCCTGAAGTGTCTCATTCAAGGTGAGGGGAGAATGGAAGAGGCTGAGGAGGGTGGTGGTGGTGGTGGTGGTGCGGAGGGGGGCACAGAGAAAGATGTTATCACTTCCTTCCATCTCCTCCTCCGTGTTGGTGTGAAGGGAGTCGCTGAAAACAGATGACCTACATTTTCTTTGAGACACACTGCAGCAGTGAGGCCTCCCTGGATTCAGAGAAGACAGAGTGAAGGCACAGGAAGAAAAAAAAAGAGTCTGAGGAGGAGAAGGTAGAGAAAGAGAGAAACAGGCAGACTTCCAGTTTGACAAGGCAGACATGAAAAGGTAGCAGCGCAGGCAGACAAAAGGAAACGGGGAAAGTTTTGACGGTAATCCTCTCCGACTCTTCCCTCCCTCCCTCTCTAGTGGTTACATAAAACACATCTATAATTCTATTCTGTGCACATCAAAGAGCCTGCGCTGCTTTGCAATCTGCATATGTGATGCGTCCAGGGAGCAGCAGGAGTTGTGTGTGTGTGTGTGTGTGTGTGTGTGTGTGTGTGTTTCTGAGAGGATTGCTGGAGTCAAAAATAAGCTTCTGTGGAGAGTGTTTAGACGACGTTGTGTTTAGATCAGCAGCAAGGTGGAAGTGCTGGTGAATGAGCCGTGGTTCAGTCTTATTTCAATATTCATGAATTGGCAGTCCCGGTGTTGAGCAATATTCTCAGGAAAACCTCCACCCTGTGGCGGCTGGGAAGGGTGGTGATGCTGTCATTAGAATAATGTGGCTGCAAATAAAGTCATCCCTCTGAAGATGAGGGCTGTGTGATGAGCAGCCAACTGCTGCCACCTACTGTTGATCCAATTCACTAAAAGAACGGTGTCAAGGAGACGCTGTGTTCGCTTGATGCTGATGCTGTTATTAGTAAAGTATCTTTGTCAAACATGCTTACAGAACTTATATAACTTTCAGTCAGCATCATATGAAATGTCTGATGTCAACATCTGCATGCAGCCCCCTGTGCTTTTAGAAAACAAATGAATCCCTCCAAAACATGTTGGAAACATAAAATACTCATCTTGCCTGGATCATTATTGGCTGAGCCACAAAAATGCGAAGGTGAGCACAGAGATTTCCCATCACCTGATGTCAAACTGTACACATGTACCGCAGCATTGTGTACAAAAGAACTGGAAATACATAAAAACACATTTTTGACTAAGAGGGGGCTTTAACATTCAGTAAAACTGCAGCACAATAAAAACACTTATCATGTCATGGATAACCACTTTATCATTGCCATCGCTTAATGTATTTTTTAATGTATTTTAAATGCAGATCTGAACAAATTAAAAATGGAAAACATTCTGTCAAGCTGTTTGACAAAATATACATGGAAGCAATCCCATCACCCATTCACAACACACATTCAACAGATGAGCATGAGCACGTTAGGCAATAAACTACGAACAAACTAAACCATGTCAGACACAGGTACACCTATCACCGTGAATACTCTGTAAGAATTAAACATCAGGATAAAGTGAAACACTCAAATGCAGAACCTGAGCAACCAGCTCAGCTGCAGCCTGCTCCTCATGTACTAACTGGTTTGTAATAATTGTATTTAAACATTTTGGTGGCAAAACAGTGAAAATCCTTTGCTTGATGTTCATCAGTTTTATTTAGTAATAAAGAAAGTTTAACTCCACGTAAACCAGTAAACAAGACACTTCTATTAAAAAAATTATAACAATCTTAGCGTCATGCAGTGGTCTCAAGAAAGTAATTGGTCCATTTGATGAGTGGGAAGTGTAGAAGCTGTCACTGGAATAATGTGGCTGCAAATAAAGTCAAGCTGCTGACGATGAGGGCTTCTTGATTTCAGGAGGCACCGTTTTCTGTTCAACTACTGCCACCTGCTGTTGATCCAGCAGACAACTTTAATGACACCGTTTATTAAGTTCATGATCATATTCTGACAGACGATGAAACAAAAAGGTTGAAAATATAATATTCATCATTAATAAACTTTATAAACTAGAAATAAATATTAAACTGTGCAAACAAACCAGCATGCAACCCTGACTCATGTAGATCTCCACCTCTCAAAGTCATGTGAGCATGTTTGAATGGAGGCTCCCTCACACCGTGAGAAACTTCCCTCTCACGCATCTTCCGCTTCTTTGCTTGTGGCCGCAGCTGGAGACCTTTCCACCGGAGCTGCTCCTCAGCGTTCGTCCCTTCAGCCTCACGCTGCTGGACAAGCTCCCTGCCGCCGTGTTTGCTCCTGGTTTCTCGTCCTCCGTCCCCTCTGCCTCCAGTACCTCCAAGTTGTGGTTGTTCTGACAGACACAAGTGGGCTCCTGGCTGGAGCAGAACATCTTCACCGAGCTGTAGAGAAACTCTGCACTGCTGGAAGTGGCTGATATCACTCCCACAACGAAGTAGAAGCAAAGGAAGATGGTTTTCTCTGCAGGACGGGAGGTGAAGCAGTCCACTGTGTAGGGGCAGGGAAAGCGGCTGCAGGGGAACTGGGCCTCCACCTTGAAGCCATACAGCCACCACTGGCTCACTAAAAAGCCAACTTCTGCCACCATGCGGAAGGCCACGTTGATAAGATAGAGCTTCTTTATACGCAGGTCCTTTCTGTAGTCCGGGCTGATGTTCTGGCTTGATGCGGAGCTGCTGGTCCTTTTGTTGTGATGCATGGCGTACACAAGGAAAACCAAGGAAGGTGAAGCTATAAGCACTATATGAAACACCCAGAACCTGTACTGAGAGATGGGGAAGGCCATGTCGTAGCACACCTGCTTGCAGCCGGGCTGGAGGGTGTTGCAGGCAAACTCTTCTTGCTCGTCCTCGAACAAGTCGCTGGCAACCGTCCCTAAGATCAGTATCCTGAACACAAGCATGAGCAAGAGCCAGAAACGACCGAGCATTGACGAGTGCGACTGGAGTTTGTCAAAGAGGTCACCAAGGAAGCTCCATTCACCCATGATGGCAGCACTGACGCAGGGATGACTTCCTGGAAATCTGGGGGGGGGGCAGAAGTACACAAACTCAGTACTCAAGTGAAAGTTTTCTATAAAAATGTACCGTGCTAAATGTCAACTGTAGTTAAAGTACTAAGTACCTGCTCTAATCTATTCCAGATTTGTGCCTCATAAACAAAGTTTTAGCAGATTCTGATCAGGTCTTTAAGTGTAACCCCTTAAACAGAGACAGCTAGTTCAAAACCCTTACTTGTAATTTTGTTGTCAACATTAATCTAATCAGTAAAAGTGATAGGATTCACGTTCCAATGATGTGAAACAAAAAATAAAATACAGTTATACCATGTACACTAACAGCATTCCAGGCATAATCGTTTTACTCGAGGAGTAAAACAAACACAACCCTGGCCTGGAAGAAAACCCTGTTTGAGAAACAGCGAATATGAAGTAAATGGATTTACTATCAAAAGTTGTTTAGACAAGAAATACAGACGAACATTTTTTACCAGTTTTTGTAAATGTAATTTAGAATTCGCCTAGAATTCAAGTGTGCTGGGTGGTTGAGTCAATATGAAACAAAACAGGTTGATATGTAGAAACATGCACAACCTACCCTTTCTACTGAACCTTAAAAGCTTAAACTTCACTCTGATACGTCCTTGGATAAACCAAAGGTAGAACGTTTCCAATCAAAGCGCCCTTCATGTCCACTTGCGATTCCTCTCGCTCCCTCTTCTAATGGCTGATTGAGGTTTGTACCAGCTCCTAATTTTAGAGTCGGTGACACAGAAGGAAATTCCTGCTATACTACATCCTAATCTGCAGCCATCAAGAGTCCCAGACAAAAGTGATGTTTACCAAAGAGGGACTAACTCTTGATGAGCATTTCAAAGGACTTCCTGAATGACAGGAAGGACCCGTCCTAAGCTGTACCACTAGTTAGATGGCAGGGGATAACAATGAGAACACACAGTTCACTCATGTAGCCCCCTGATTAGCGTTTCGTTCAGTTCACAATCACCAGCAGCAAAGTACATCGGACAGTCGTTACCCAGCTCAGTTGTTACAACCATGCATCTATTGGTAAAGCTTATAATACATTTCAAATTTACAACAGTACGTCTACCACATGTGCAGCTGATGCTTCTCCCTCCCTTAATCACATCCTTTGTTTTCTCAGTGGTATTTTAGTAAGATTTTAACTGTAAAGCCAAGTTTTCTTCTGAGCACACAATTCCAAAAAAAGCCTGCACAAACAATTTAAACAAGTTTACTTTATTTCTTAATATATATAATGAACAGCCATTGAAATATTTACAAGACAAGACAAAACACAAACAAGTGGACGACAAAAGATGATTGTTTCAAGATATGCAAGAGTAAAACTAGAACTGCACATAGGTGTAACAGTCAAAACTTACTTTACTTCTTTTTTTTTTTTTTCTTTCTTTCTACAGTCTGACAATCTGATTATTATTTTTATTTTTAGGATAAACACACAGGTCTGAGTACAATGAAACCATGCTTCTAATTATAAAAGCAAAGCCATACAAAATCTAAAACCACATAAGCATATAGACAGATGTTTTTAGGCTAAAATTTAAAAGTCTTCATCTGAGTCAGAGTCCAGGTTGTAGGTTACAGGTTTGCGGGCACGGGCTGGTTTGTCCCTCGGTGCCATAGCAACAGGGCCTTCTGCTTCCTGCTCTGAAACCTGGAAGCTGTCGTCCTCTTCCCACTTCTTGGTTTTCTACAATAGAAAATATTCAGGTGTAAGAAGTTGTTAATGGGAACTTACAATATGTAAATAAATTAACAAACGTATGAGGGCTGATGGTCCACAAAGCCCTCAGTATAAACACAGACCTTGCTGCCAGCGGTTGTTTTGGCCTTCAGGCGGGACATGAGGTTGTCTGAGCTGCTGTCCGAGTCATCACTGGCCACCTGTTTTCGTTTGAGAACGGGTTTCGCCTTCGTAACTGCAGGTTTAACTTCACCTTCAGAATCACTGGAGTCAAATGAAGGCACCTTTTTGGCCGCAGTGTTTGATGAAGGTTTCGGCTTACTGAGGGCATCCATGATAGATGGCTGCTTCACGTCTAGGAGGAATTAACAGGAAAAACAAAAATCATGCTAATGTGTGACCTGATGTAACGTGCGTCTGCTCTTCACACTGTGTGACAAAAAGCCGCCCCTTAAGCTAAATACCTGCAGCCTTCTTCTTTGGTGCAGCTGCTTTCTTGGCAGCAGTGGCTTTCTTGGGAGCAGCCTCTTTGGTTTTCCGTTGAGCGGGGGGCTTGGGTGCTGGCATCTGATCGTCTGACTGAGCTGCAAAGTTCCACAGAGAAAATAAATGAGCCTCAGACAATTTTTGGCATTTGTGTCTCAAGCTCATTACGTGCATGTCCCAAGAATATACTTACAGCTAGACTTTGACTGAGCTTTTTTCACTGTTGATTTGCTCTTTGCCACTTTCTTCCTGCAGAGAAGTGACCAACGTACATTGGAGATTTATTTATAAGAAAAACAAAACAACAACAAAAAACAATTGAAGAGTAGATTTAATCAGGTTTTTTGTTGTCTTGTACTCACACAGGTTCAGGAGCTTTGGGAGGTGGAGCTGGAGAGTCCACCTCACTGTCAGCCACAGCGCTGGGCTCTGGGGCAAAGCTGGTATCATCATCACTGATAACAGGTTTCCGTTTTTGTGCATCTGCCTTCCCCCAGTCATCAAATTCATCTTCACTCTCAGACAAACTGTACTTCACAGCAGCTTTGGAAGTGAGCAACAGAAAGAGTTAATTCAGTAAATCCCCCTCGTGTGTTCCAAAAACTAGAAAAAATGAGTTTTCCCATAACATGAGAAGACAACAGCTGCCACAAAGATCAGCTGGGTGGTTGGGGGGGTGAATTGAGATAAGAGCTAATTAGCCTGAGGAAATGAGTTCCATCAGTGTTTTATTTTGAAATAAACATCTCTGGTGAAATTAGATCTCAACTCATGTTGGGATAAAGGAAGTGCTTAGAATACTGATCCGCCAGGTATTCATCTATGAGCAATAGATGAATAGGATATTTCAGTATGAGGGGGGAGAAGCTGACAATGGATACACCTGTCTTTATTATTAGTGATTAAGTCATCTAGAAGATTCACCTTTAGTTTTGCGTTCCACTCGCTCCCTGGGGGCAACCACCTCCTCCGTTTCCATTTCACTGCCAGACTGATCGTCAGACTCCTCGTCCGACCACGGGTTCTTCTTGAGCTTCTTGGCAGCAGGTTTGAACTGAAGAGTGGTCTGCTTGCTGGTCTTTGATGCTGCTTTAGTGAAGTAAATGTGTTATTGAGCTTTGAAATTCAAGAACGATTCATTACAGAAAGACAAGCAACACTTAAAGGTGTAAACTGTCTTGTGTCTTTGAACAATTCCTCCTGAGTTCTGATGTTTTTGGTCATTTCTGTTCTCGTCAAGCAATCCACTGTGGGTCACTTAGCTTCAGATGCAACTTTGTGATGCTTGTGAAAACTTATTATGTTTAAGGATCTAATATGCAGTTTATCTCTGCAGCACATCATCATTACAAGCTGCTATGAAATGTAAACTTGGCTTTCCAGGTTATACGCTTCCATACTACATATACACTAACCTCAAACCTTGGTTGGTTAGTTTGGGTTAGAGTAGTGTTACCTTTCTCCTTTTCCTGGCTCTTTGTTTTCTTGGTCAGCCGTGCAGCCAAGCCCAGCTCCTCATTTGGCTCTAGATTCTCTGCATCTTCTCCAAACTCCATCTTCATCACCACGTTTTCACTCTACCATTACAGAGATCAGGTCAAGCTGAATGTCAGTTTCATATGAAGTTGTGACTCACAAAACACCGATACGCTTCTGACCGTTATAAGAATCAATAACTACGGCATCAACACTGGTAACATACTTCAGGGCAAACTGCTCATCCTTATTTAGTGTGACTTAGTTTAATAGATAAAGACAGACCTTGATTTTCTTGCCCTTTTTGCCTTCTCCTTTCTTAAGATCAGCTTTCCTGTTTGCTTCAGCTTTCATGGTGCTGGTAACACGTGGGACAACGCGGCGACCCTGTGGTGTGGGCAGAGTCTCCTGCTTCACCTTCACTGCTTTGCCTTTCCCAGCCCCCTTCACACTAGGCACGGTGGTCTCCTTTTCTTTTGCCTCAATGCGCTGAGAACAAGGAGGAACAAGTTCAAAAGATGCTTGAGGAACGTAACCAGAGTTGGCAGAGGCTTAGATCAAGATAATTTATTCTAGTATTTCTAATAGAGTAAATACCTCCAGTTCCTCAGTAAAGGCAGCAAGGTCTTCCCTCCACAAGTCTGCTGGACTCTTCTTCTTCAGGGTGTTTAGCTCTGTCAACTATAGAATAAATATTATATTATATATACACACCATTATATTAGTATTAACGAGTCATTGTAATAAAGCTAAATTCATCACACCTTTGCATCCCTTTGCTTGCACAACTCCTCTTTTTTCTCTTTGGTCAGGAACCACATAGGCATGCTCAGTAGGTAATTGTAGTCTGGCCCACTGGTGTCCCCCTTCTCCGTTCCTTCCTCTTCCTCTTCATCCATCTCCTCCTCGTTCTAAGAGAATGAAGACAAATATATAATTTTACATTTTCAGGCAGATGGTGATTACTTGGTATTCCCTAATGTATATATGAATCAAAATATCCCACCTTCTCCTGAGCCTCTTTCCAAGCCTTGACTGGGTCAGAGTCGTAGCCCATCTGCTGCAGCATGCGAATCAGTTCCTTCTTTGCCTTGTTCTCTACAAGTACATGAATATTAATAAAACACATTGCAGTCTGCTAAAACGCAGTGACAAGCAATGTCCTGGTTTTCTGCATAAATTGGTCATGAGATGTGATCTCATCATTACCAAATATTAAATGAGTTCTACATTGGTAGATCAAGATGGAGGGTCCTCCATCAAAAACTGATTTACTTACTTTTACCATCATCACTCTGTATGTTTAATGGATAATGAAAGATCCTTCATCAGCTAAAAAATATTGTTTACATTGGTGACTTTTGTAAAGATCAGTTTACATCACAATTACAGAAGATCTTCCATTATTTAAAGTTCACAATAATCATGTCTTAGCAGTAACATTAAAATAGCAACTATGTTTCTTGTATTTTATTCAAATAAAATGGCAGCAGTATGTACATTAAAATATATAATAATTAAATCAATTGTAACAAGCTACTAACCGATGACCAATGTGCCCTGGATTTTCTCTAGTATGAAGCGGGCCTGGTTGGTGAGCTTAGCGCTCTCTGCCCCCAACATGCCAGCCAGCCAATCCTTTCTAAGCACATAGTACTTCATCCTCAATTCAAAGAAGTCCTTGAGAATATCTTGCACAGACTCATACTTCTTCAGGCTGCCCACATGGTCAAAAAGAACCTTTAAGAAGGGAAAACAACAACAACAAAAATAAAAAAGCTAAGATTCCCTACAGAGTTATGGTTAAGCTTTTCAAAAACACGTTACGACTGTGACCATCTGTCTTTACCATAGAATTGCAGGTGAGGGGGCTCTGTAGTTTGAAGACTTTATGGAGGCCAGCAGCCTCTGCCTCTCTCAGCTTCTCTGGAGTCATCTTGACTACAAAGCGTACAGTGGTGTCGGTGTGGTAGTCCTTGTAGTCTGTGACCAGTGGAGGGACTTTCTCTGTGCCGTTTAGCATTGGCTCCAGCACATTCTCCTTGTAGGCCTGCCATTAAAGTGAAATAACAAAATGAATAATGGAACATCCTGAATACATCCCTAAAAGAAAGAACAAAGCTTCAGTGACTAACCTGTGTCCACGTTTTAACGGGCAATTCAGAGATCTCAATAGTGGTGGAATCAATGATGGCCACCTCTCCACTGTTCATGTACTGGTTGTCCATCACCTGCTCGATTGTTCCTCTGAAGCCTTTGTAGTTTGGAAGCTATAAGGAGAAAAAAAAAAAAACACCCTTGTCATATGTTCTGTATATCAGTGGAAACAAAATGGAAATTACAAAGCAGCCACATCGTGTCCTCACCATGGGCAGAGGCTCATCACCGTTGAGCATCCGGTGGATGTTACCGACGATCTCTCGTATATTGTAGTTTGGGATCTTGCTGGCCCAGCCCGTGCCGATACCTTCAGCACCATTCACCAGCACAGTAGGGATGATGGGAATGTACCACTCTGGCTCCACACGCTGGTTGTCATCGTAGTTGTACTTCAGCAGATTGTCATCCACAGTTGGAAAAACGAGGCGTGCCAGAGGGCTAGAGGGACACAAAGTTGGAAGAATATTTGCAATAATCATCATCTAGGGAATCAATTCAATTAACTTGTTCAAATTCTTAAACTCAAGCACAGCTTAAGACCATTTGTAGTTTGTAAGAGGGCTGCTGACCTGAGCATGGTAAAGATGTATCGAGGGCTGGCAGAGTCTTTCCCACCATGCAACCTGGTTCCAAACTGCCCCAGAGGTTGCAGCAGGTTCAAATTGTTGCTACCCACAAAATTCTGGGCCAAACCAACAATGGTCATCATCAAAGAGACCTAAAAATTGAAGTAGTGATAAGATTTAATCAACAATATTATCCAAACTGATAAATAGTGTATCGCTGGAATTGTTCTCCAGGAACTGTTGGTGTAATATAGCTTTACAACAAAATGGCCTCTGATTGCAATTTCACTCCAAAATAATGTTATTTATTTAATCAGTTAGCCAGATACAGCATAGAACTGATCCAAACTGACTGAAAAGAAGAGAGCAAATTGTTTCCCTACATATGAATACTACAACTGGCAGCAGTCTAATACCAAACCAACATGCTAATTTATCTCACCTCTCCATGATGGTAGGCTGACATCTCAGCCACTGAGCCAGCTAACTGGGCCACTTTCACTTCCCGCTTGTCATTTCTCTTGAAGCAACAGAACAACACCTTCCTCTGGCCAGGCTTTAGACCTGAAATAAACACAAATGGTTAAATACTTTGACCATTCTTAGTCATTCTGAGTCTTAGCGATTTACAAAATTGTTTATCGTCATTGTAGTAACTTCACACACCATCCACCAGGCAGGGAATTGACCTCTCATTGTCCGAGTTGGAGAAAAGCACCAGCTCCTTGTTCACAAAGTCATTGTATGAGAGAGACTTGGTGGACTGACCATATAGGTACTCCTGTGACAACAGAGCAAACAATACAGTGAAACATAACAGAAACAACATTAAATCACGTTAACATTACCTTGGACAAAGATCTTACCTCGGGCAGGTTGTGCTCTCTGCGCTGGCGCCTGTTCATCATGAAGTTGGTCAGCCACTCTTTTCGCTCTTCCACTTTCTTCTTGCTAAAGGCCTGTCCAAAAAAAAAAAACACACACACACACACAAAAAAAAAAACAAAACAAAATCAGAAATATGCAACAGATTTCTTTTTTTTAAAGGTTACTTATAGTGTAGACAACTTACAAGGGTAATAGCTTCATCGTCTTCAGGTCCAGAGTATTTGAATGGAATACGGTGTCTCTGCATATCACAGAAGTACTCCTTGGCTTCCTGCGATGTGCTAGTTCCCAAACCTGAGTGAATGAACGTTGCAAAGAAAGAAGACCTGTTAGATAAGGCATTTTAATGCCACACAAAACCATAACATTTGCCTGGTATAGATGGTTGCTTACTTGTCTGTTTTACTACCACACAGGGGTTTGTAACAAACCTTTGTAGTATTTGATTTTCCAAGATTTGTGATTGGGCTGGCTCTCTTTCCATGCATTGAATTCAGGGATACTGTAAAAGGACAGCTGGGTTTTCTTGTATGATGCCTAATGAGGGAAGAATTAAAAGAAGTTTTAAACACTTTGTCGTCTCACTCATGTCATTTTCCACAATAAAAGTACAGCCCAAAATACAGCTCAGTTCAGGGTTTTCCATACTTGTATCACTAGATGGTAGTCTTGTTGCAAATTCAAGCAGACATTTAGAATTATGGTCAAAGCTGGAAGTCAGCTATCAAAACTCAGTTTTCTGATAAATCTCCAAGGTATCTACTGCCTTTTAATGATTTTATGGCAACAAAAACATTTTTGAACCAAACTATGAACAAGTCTGCCCAGTGTGTATCCTTGCGAGTCAACTACATGTCACCTACAACCAACGTTTTTGCATATACCTTGATGATGGGGGTGATGAACTCTTCCAGGAAATTGTGGCGCAGCAAAGATGGCCAGTTATGATGGATGAAGTTGATCAGCAAGCCCTTAATGTGGGAGCCATCTTGATCCTGTAACAATTAAATGGATATGGTAGTGTACAGATTAATGTGAAGTAATAAATCTAAAATTATGAAGAGGGTGGCTACTGCAACATTTGAAAATAGATAAGTTTAGAAAAGCCAGAATTTCTAGTTTTCTACAACAGCACAGAAAAATTAATACAAGATGTCCTAAACAAACAGAATTTAGCTAGTAAAAATCTAAGTAAATGAGCATATGTACAAGTTTAGATTCAAAATTACCCACTGAAAACACACCTGATCTGTCATGATCATGATCTTGCCATAACGCAGACTCTTGAGGGATTCTGGGTCACTGTAGTTCTTCTTGTACTGAAGACCAAGGATCTTAATGATGTTGTTTATCTCAGCATTCTCCATAATCTGAGAGCAAAGACGAGATACATTTCCATTTTCAATTTGATATAGAAATATGCTTTAACAGATAGACATGCCTGAAATGAAACCACTTACTTTACCTCAGCATTTAATTAAAATTTCCATAATAAAATATGTTCGATTCAAATTATTGTCATGCTAAGTCTACAACACTGTTTATAAATCTGTATGCATATGTTAAAAAACTGGCAACTGCCATTTGGTAACTAAGAACAAAATGCTGTGGGGTGTAACCTGCTTGTGTGAGGCTTCCCGGACATTGAGCATTTTTCCCCTAAGAGGAAAGACACCATAGCGATCCCTGCCAACCACCCCCAGCCCAGACACGGCCAGTGTCTTGGCTGAGTCTCCCTCAGTAAGAATCAGCGTGCAGCCGATAGAGTTCTTTCCACCTGCCAGAGACAATGGTCATCACAGGACACTGGTCACTCATTTGTCTTTGATGATCAAAATGTGTCAAAAGGGAATTTGGTATACAGTACCTGCATCATTGGCATCGTCTAGTTTTGGCACTCCCTTGATTTTTGTATGTTTAACAGCTGAACATTTCTTGTTGAGTTGGGACTGAGCCTTGAACTTCACCCAGTTCATGATACTTTCCACAATCCCACAGGATGTGGCCTGGAGATCATAAAATAAAGAAGAATTAGTAAAAGTCCAAGTTATTACATGTCTGAAGGTAACAATGCAACGCCAGAGTTTCTTTTTCTCCATTAGCACCTGTTTAATGAACTTGTCGCTGAGGGGACAAGTGGACCCGAAGGTCTTCTGCTGCAGTGTCATGTTCTCTTTTGTCTGAGAGTCAAAGGTGGGGTTCTCAATCAGGCAATTGACAAACAGCCACATGTGGTTCTTCACCTGGGTGGAGTGAAACATAATCAGTCTTAACAACAGAATATTTGGAATATTATAATAATTGTTAACTACTAAGTATTGATCCACTGAGTATGACAGTGAGTAATCAAAAATCATATTAAACAGGAAAAACTAAGTCTGATTACCTGGAAAGGCTTGACGGCCACCCCAGCCTTGTTCTTTTTCTTCACAACTTCAATGAGCTTTCCAACTACCTGATCGGCCACATAGTCGATATGTCTCCCTCCCTGGGGTCCAAAGAATAAACATAAGTTGCTGTTTACTGAATAAATGTTATAATCTTAATCACAGTGACACAGAGTGGCTGGGAAAACGGCCAAAGTTGTACTTTACTGACAAAGAACCTGCCCTGCTACATTTAGCCAGCCTTAAAATGCTTGCATAGCTGCTCTGAGATGTAAATTTAGACAGAGCTGACAAAAGAAGAACAAATTAAACGTAGAGTTCAGTATTCCAATAGACTACTTTATTTAAAAAAAAAAAAAAGAAAAAAAAAAAGAAAAAAAAAAAAGAAAACTACTGATTTGCCATGGACATCAAAGCCCAACCATGATTCATTAATTACTCTGTTGTAGGCACAATAAACGCATAACATAGGATTTAACACTATTAGACATTACCTTGGTCGTGGCAATACTGTTGACAAAGCTGACTTGCTGGAAACCTTTCTCGCTCATGGTGAGACAGACCTCCCAGCGTTCGTTCACAGTCTCATGAATCACAGTGAGTGGCTGTCCAATCTCATCTACCTTGTCCTTCACATACATGTCCACATAGCTACGGAACCCTGTGACCTGAAGGTATAAAAAGATGCTTACAGATATGCCAAAATAATTTGTTTACAAATACTAGGACAAAAACATCTCTAGGTTATGAAATAATTCAAATGGTTAAATCTGTACAACTTATAGCCCAGGGATCTTGCACTTTCACTTAGCCGAGCTTCAATTATTAGTATTTAATAATCTAATTTAGTAAGAAGCAGCCAATAGATGGGCTGTGGTGAAAAGTTAGAACCAGAAAAGTAAAACAGCATGGTAACTTACAGGCAGCTTCTTGCCATTAAAGAACACGCGGACACCCTTCGTGGATCCAGCAATGTCATAGGCCCTCCTGGTCATGAGAGCCACTGTGTCTTTGTCCAAAATGGTCATTTTAAACTTTGGCAGATCAGGCCTGAAGGTGATGCAGGTGTATTCCTCTCCATCAAAGGGTTTGAGGCTAACATCCCCTGCCCTGCCCATGTTGTTAAACCAAGTCTGTGAAAACATGAACAAACTGTAAAATTAAATTTTTACTTTACAGGACACTATGAAGACAAAACAATAAATGTGGATGAGATGCCTTCCTACCTGCTTAAAGGTCTTTTTCGAGTCTTTACAGGCAGTCTCTACAGTGAACTTTGTGCTAAATATGTTGCAAAGCTTAGCACCATATCCATTACGTCCACCTAAAAAACAAGTATTAGGATGAATGCGTGGGTCAGGTTGCTAACAAAGCCTCTACTGGTTAAATGCAAATATTGCTTTAAAAAGTTCATATAAACCATAAAAACACCCGTAATGTTTGCATCAATATTTGATAGTTAACCAACCCTAAGGTGTATATATATATATGTGTGTGTGTATATATGTGTATGTATGTATGTGTGTGTGTGTATATATATATATATTTTTTATTATTATTATTATTATTATTATTATTATTTTATTTTTTTTTTTTTATATTGTACCATATCAAAACAATTGAATGAATTAGTCTCACCAGTGACTTTCTTTTCATCATCATCATAGTTACTGGAGGTGAGGAGCTGTCCAAAGATGAGAGCAGGTACATAGACCTTCTCCACCTTGTGCTCCACCACAGGAATACCCTTCCCATTATTCCACACACTGATGGTGTTGTTTTCACTAAAGGGAAAAATGTGCATATAGTCTATCTCGTGCTTCTGTGACACCAAGGAAAGCAACTGAACAGTGTGCAGACACTATTTGACAGTTTAATTAGTTGTGCAGTATTATATATTACTCACACATCAATGTTGATCTTAATGCAAGACATGCTCTTATCTCTCTGCTTATTGTCTGCTGCATTTACTGTAGAAAGAGTAAAATATGATTCATTATAGTTGATCCAGCATGGGATGGCTCACATTTTGCCTGTTTGTGTTATACACCATTTAGAATTCTGAAAATTGTTTACTTACCAAGGATCTCATCAAAGATCTTGTAAAGCCCAGGCACAAATGTCACATCACGGCAATTCAGTCCAACCTCCTCATCATACACCCACATTTGCTGAGGAAAAAAGTAATGTGATGACTACAAAGATCGTGCATTAATGAGTATAATATGAACCATTAGTGTTTTGATCTGACAATCAGCATCTTGCAACTCCACAATGACGTAAAATGATTCTACATATCTAATATAGCTTAGTTAGACAAGTCATATATTCCAAAGACACAGGACTTGCTGCATGACTTCTTACTTGGGTGACAGGCTCTACAGAGCCTATGTAGGAGTCTGGTCGGAGCAAAATGTGCTCCAACTGTGTCTTTTTCTGATAGATTCTCTCAACCGACAGCCGCTTTGGATCTTTCTTCGTCTTTTCCACCGGTTTGTTTTCAAAGAAAGTCTGTTGGAAATGGCACAGGGTTATCTTTCCATGCAAATTTCCTTACAATGCAATCAAGACGTCCTGTTTATGTCACAAGCATGCAAGGTTTTAAAGCATACAAACAAAGACATTTTGATGTCCACAAGAAATGTCAGTGCATTCTCATAAATCACTGCAGTCTACAAAACACTCCCTCTGGGATAAGAGATCTAAGTTTTTAAACCTAAACATGGCAGAAAACGTCCTGATGTTGCCCAACGCTGTAGTTTTAACGTTTAAATATGTCATTACAAAGAATAAGACACATTTCGAGTTATAGAGATATAGTATTATCTTATTAGATTTTTGATGTTAATCCTATAATCTAACATGGTTTCCAAAAAAGTACTGGCCTTCATCTTCTTCAATGTTTGGCCATGTGTTAGGGATAACACTTGTGCAAAGAAAGGGCCACTAAAAATTGTATTGTATTGTTTTTTTGGACCGTGCATTTTGCACAAGTGTCCGTGTATTTACGTTTTATATAAAAAACGATAATTTGTGTTGTTCCTGCACTTTAACCGTTGCTAAGACGTTTTCTGTGTAGCTAACACTAGCTTAGCAAAAACTGTTAGCTACTTTAGCTTCACAGCAAATTAGCATCAAATATCGAAGTGACAATAAAATTACCTTCAGTGGATCTGCCATTTTTATATTTATCGCTTATTCCCGGTGCCTGCACTAACAAAAACACGACGTTTACGAGGACCTGACCAACTCTCAGCTAACTCCTAATAACCTGCTCGTCTCTGCACAAGCCGGTTTGAAAATTCAAAACTTAGAAGAGGTCTCTCGCGCCAGCTATGTCGACCAATCAAATGAAGGGTCTGGTGACGAATCCCTCCAACGAGGAACGAGAACCCATAAACAGCCAATCACTGACGGCATCGGCAGTATGAGCCCGCCCACACTGCGTCTCGCAGCAAATCAGCTTCTTCAGATAAAATAGAGGAAGTGTATCCACCGCTGTAGAGATAAAATCAAATAAATAAATAAACAAATAAAATAGATCTTTTTAAATCCACTCTGTTATTATTGATTAAAATCCTATAAACAGCATGAAAAATAGAACAAAGTGTTTTGTTATTGCACTTCACAGGAACTCACCATTCTTATTTGGGACTGACCAGTGTGGACACAAACATTAGCCGTATTTTGTCATTTATTTAGTGGCACACTTTGATCAAAATGTCCTCACAGGTGGAGCAAATGCATCAAGTTATCGTAGCAAGACCTCATAATAAATACACTAAAATGTATTCATTCATTCATTCATCTACACAGTTCATTCATGTATTAACAACAAGTCAGCAAGACAACAGCAATAACTTCCAAAGAAGAAAGAAAAAATCCAAGGCACGTATGTCAGCTGTCAGCTGACCCGCTGAATGTGTGTTCTCACAGATGTAATAACAAGGAAAATGCATGCTGTAAATGCACACCTATTGTTTTAAAAGAAATGTACACGTAGTCACTGATGCGTAATTGATAGATTACATCAAGTCAGAAATAAAAGCACATTTTACAATCTGATTACACTGGCTGACTGGATTGTCCAGATGTTCACACAAACAAGCTGACAACTGTTGAGTCGCCAGTGAAGCTGGCAAGACATCGTGTCCTGTTTGTTTTGTCTATATTGTCTCTTTCTGTTTATGAAATAGCACAGGCAGGTAAAAGGTAGGAACAAGAAAAACAAAACAATTTTCTCTGAACTGCCAAATTGTTTGTACTGTACTCAATCCATTAGTTCACTTTTAAATGTACAAATGCACAAAATGATGAAAGACCGTGTACTGCAGTGTGTTCCCTTTTTATCAAAGTGTTCAATTTCAGATTTGCTTCATTTATCAATATTCCCTTCCCCCACTCACCTCTCCCTTATTTCATCCAATCTCTCTGTCACACATGCATACACACTGTACATGATAGCTGCTTAGAAGCTATTTAGTAGTTAATGGGTTTGTCTCTCCAGAAGTGTTCTATTGCAGTTTTGTGACAAACCTCAATTAATGTGTTTTTGTTGCTGTTCATTATCATGCAAAGCTTTCCGTAATGTCTCCCGACTTGTGTTTAGTTGATATAGGGAGTTTCAGAAGTGCAGGATTTAAGAAAGCACTAAAGAGACAAGATGGAGTGTTTTATTCAGTACTATCATAATACTGAGGTGGGTGAGGTGAGTTTTATATTTCTAGTCCCGTGGCTAACAGTGAATGGAAATGCGGTAACCTGATTTATCTCACCGTTTTGGCTTTCTTATCTGTCTCCCGCTGCCATGTTGCCCACTCATCTGACCTTGGCATGATAATAATAGGGCTGCGGAGCACTGGATGTTGTATGTACACTGTTGTGGGAGCCAACTTCAGCTGTGCTTATGAATATAAGTTATTATTATTTGCATGCTGACATGTTATTGTTGTTGTTATTCACACTGTTCTTTGTGCATTATAGTTAATTAAAAAAACAGTAATTAGGCTAAATCAAGATATATTTGTTAATGTATTTGAGTAGCATAAATACACTTTAATAATGACTGTTGGCTGAGAGAGCAAGGGTGGGAGGGGCAGAGTGGAACTAGTGCATACAAGACTGTTTCTGTGGAAATATTTTTTATTCTTTATCTGTATTTCTGTCAATACAACAGCACAATGGCTGCAGCAGTAGATACAAATTTTTAAAGAAAGGCACTGCAAGTGGTCACTATGCTAAGATCACTCCCACTAACAGTGACTAGGGTATCAGGAAGAAGTCAAGCTATCAGGCTGAATGGCAGAGCTAGAGCTTCAGCTGGACTCAAATATTCGACTCTTTGTGGTGTTACCCATTGTTTTCATCACCTTTTATGTTTGGGTGATGCAGCATTTTGTCTCTATTCTTCTTCAGATTGACATGAAGTTTATGTTAGAACAAGGGAAAACTGAAAATGCACTCCCAAACAGTCCTTTTTGATGAGAAAGTTCTGCTTCAGTAATCAAGAGGATGGATTTTTCAAGACAAAACAAAGGTTGCTCCACCTTATCCAATGACAGATCCTGGCAGGCTAACAGAAGTGGTGAAAGGCAGTGTCACCATCATGTTCCTATGATCCTCATCGGCAGCTGGATACACACACAAAGACACACACATCTGCACAAATGAATGAAGGTGCAGACGTACATCACAGTTTTGCAAAAACAGAAAAACGTATTTATCTCCTTTAATATTTGCCAAAGTTTCAAACTGTTGTTTCTCTCTTAACAAAGGCTTAAAAAACCTCCAATTAATCTGCAGCCAGAGTTCTGACTGGAATTAGCAACAGAGATCATAAAGACAATTTTGCTTTGAGGTAACGTTTCGTTAAGTTTAACACAAAGACAAAACCTACAAAAAAAACCCTACATTTCTTTCACTTTTTCTAGATTTAGTAGATTTTTGTAGTGCTATATGTATGTGAATACAGTTTTGTGTGTAACTACTCCACACTCACACACAGACATCCTCTCATGTGGTTCTTGTGGGCACTTTAAAACAGGGAATACTGAATACTCAGCATCCAAAAATAGTCACTGAAGTTGTTGAGAGGCGTTAGCAAAGTAGATGGACACTCACACTGTCAGTACCACCTGCTTTCCTGTTTATTTATTGATGATTGTGTATTTTCTGAGGCGATATGCGGCTTGACTGCTGGGGAAGTCGGGGAGATGTGTCACAGATCGGCTGATAGCTGCCTACAGGGGCTGTTTGGTGCAACTTGACGTTTTGTGTCATACAAGGATAGTGTCGCTTTACCGACATTAGAATGACAGGTAAACAACTGCTGCTTACAGCTGAGCACTTGACAGATGTGTCAATGCTTTTTCCACTAGATATATTGAGCTGTGTGAAAGATACGTCAGTTGACAGACTGCTGTGAAAAGTATTATTTTTACTTGTATCTCTATTTTTTGTGGTTGTTCATTTTGGTTGGATGTTGGTTGTAGTGTCATAAAATACAGAGAAATGTGAGTTTTATCTTTCTGCAACATCTGCTTCTGTTTCTTAGCACAAATGTTTTAGCCTGAGCCTTCAAAACCAATATTCAAATGTTTATGGAGAAACATCAGTGATGAAGTTAGAGCTGTGTTGTCCTCTCTGGGATTTTCTTCTGTCATGGGTTTGCTTAAGTAAATTTGCTTGAGTTCCTCTCAGAGTAATTATTTTTTCCTGTGGGTGTTAGATGATGGACAGGAAGTAGAGCATGTAAAGTGTAATGCATGTACCAGTATGAAAACACGCAGCTAGAATAAAATAATGATAGAAAATGAAGAAATTCTACCTCCTCTCTGTGCGTGCACTGTGCTAAATGGGTGCAGGTGACTATTGGAAAACATATAAATAGGAAGAACAACCACCAAGACAAATAGAAAGGCTAGGTAATATTGCACACTAAAACCTTTGTATCTAGTGAAGTAAGCATGGACAGCAAACCTTTAACATTTACAGCACTGAAAGACAGTTTGTATCCACTTACTTCACGTCTGAGGTCATGTTTTCATCAGCACATTTTCAGCACTGTCCTTAGAGGTTCATAACGTGACCTTTAGGTGAACACCCCTCCCTGGCTGTCATTGTGAATATGTCTGAGGCACACAATGAAGGACTAAAAATTATTAATTACTTTAAAAGGGCAGTGGAAAACAGTATCAACCACTTATATCCTGTGTTGGCAGGCAGCTGCTTGTAACTAAGACAACTTAACATTTAATATGCCGTATATCACAATCAGTGGCGTCACTTTGCTGGTACAGTTGTACTGTTCTGAAAAATATTACACTATGTTGTGTTTCAGAAACATAACTACTACACCCATGTAGCAAATTTAACCTCTTCTGCTCACAGTATCTATTTTCTCTTTTTTTATTCCAATCTGCTGTGAGCAGGTTGGATCATCCAGTGTCATTAGCTGGCAGAGACATACTGTACTATGACAATAGCCACTTGGAACATGCCAGTGGAGCAGAAAACTACTAATAATGTGCTTCTGCTGAACTTCCAAGAAACAAAAGTTTATAACACAAAGACTTTCATATTTCCAGTCCATTGTTTCCTTAATGTCAGAGATAGCAGACTTCAAAGACAAGACTCCTCACAAGGAAGATGAGGAGAGGTGACCTGCACGGTTACTGGTGGTTTTTGGAAAATCTTTTTAAAGCACCTTCCTCACATGTTTCTGATTAAAAGGTTCAAGACAGAAATAAATAAATAAAGCAAGGTAATGTTGTATTCACAAAGACAAGACAGGACTTTGATCTTACTCACGGATGAGAAGTAATCTGGGAGCCAGAGTGTGTGTGTGTGTGTATAAGAATATAGTGCGAATGCATGCATGTGTTTGTGAGAGCAAGCAATATGAAGCAGGAGTAATAATATGAATGAAAGGACAGATCTAGATCTAGAGTCCACTGGCACTCATAGTGCACAGAAAAAAGCAAATGGATAAAAGCATTTCCTGTAGTGCTAGTATTTTCTCAGCCAAATTCCCATTCAACACTTTGGCTTTGTAGATTAATGTTAGCTTGCAGGTACTGCCACCTGCACGGGCACTGGAGTAACACAGAGGACATCTGAATCTGCTTTGAGATACTTGACAGACTCAAGAGAGACAGTAGGAGCAAAAAAAAAAAAAAAAGAAATTCTGATCCATTTGAAAATGTAGTCTGTCAGGACCAAGGCCCGGCTGATAATGCATACAGCGCCCCATCTAGCCAACCACGAAGAGGCATTTAAAGTAATCTGATAAAGCTGGGGAAGACTGAGTGCCAGTGCACTTTCCTCTGCAGATGAGGAAAGTAATGCTATTTTATGCTGTTTCACTGACTTGTGCTTTTTGATTTATCTGATCTTCTTCTTCTCTATCTGAGTAGCTGTATAACCTCACGTCTATAAAAGAAGTGACTATATAGCAGCAGCCATGACGGCCATGCTGATCTACGCTTGTAAGTAATACCAAGATAACAACAGCATGAAAACATTAAAGGATTGTGTTTCCCATGAACTGGGTTGTAATGTCATTGGGGCACAGCTAAGACAACCATTAATAGGACCAGTGATGCAGATATATTGAATATCAACAAACAAGAATGGTTTTAATCAAAAAAAGACGTCTTGGATCTTTTTAGCTCCAACAGTGTGAAGCTTTTACCAAGGTGGGCATAGCCAGGGGGGCAGCCAAAATGAACCTATGGTTAATTTAGAGTCACCAATCCACCTAGCATGCATGTCTTTGGAGGTGGGAGGAAGTCCGAGTACCCGGAGAGAACCACTACAACACTGTGCCACCCCAATGATATATTTATAAGCAATAAATATGCAACAATTTAATATTTATTTTTAACCTTTAGATTTTTAGCAGCTGCATTGGAGATGTGAATGGATACTACCCCCAGATTTCCAACAGCACTGTCATGAATAAACAAGAGAAGGGATTAACTACCTGCAATATTGAGTTCTAGCTGATGTACTCATATATTAACAGCCTATAATGCTTCTAAAGAATTCTGAAACACTGCATAGATTGCATTGAAAGCATGTGATTCATGTTGAAAAAAATACTTTCCTGGATTCCTTTCTATCATCTTCTCCCACTGATCACTGAACAATCATGCTATCAATGCAGGTTTAAGTCATCAGTGGGCCCTGGGGCAAAAATTAGGGCACTGAACCCTGCACACATTGAGACAGGAAGTTTATGTAAATGTGTTTTGCGTTGTCCTTAAATGGCTTTTAAAGAGATTATATAAAGCCATAAAATGATCCTAGAGAACAGAGCAAAATATTTCCCTCTAAATGCACAGTAGACGGTTTGTAATAATAGACTAAAGAAAGAAAGAACCATAGCTGCAGTGAATCATTCGCAGTCTGTCATTATCCAGCACCAGGGAAGGAATTTGGGTGGAGTTGATTTTAATTCCATTAATACATTATGACTTGCTTCTTGGCAGACTCTCCGCTAGAACCATTACACGTCTGTTTTCCTAGTGGATTTGATTGGGCTTCCTTATCGGGTGACAGCAGACAGGAAAAGGGGCCTGGAGACGTCTAGAGACACCTCTCTGGCTGCACGTTAGAAACAAGAAACAACAAGCTTCAGATCAGACATGATTAGTGTGGGCTACCAGCACAGCTGCTCCATGTATGCGCCCTGCACGGTGTATGAGATCATTTCTGTGTGTTTGCACATGAGAGAGAGAGAGAGTGGGTGTGATTATGAGAGGGAGGGGTACTCCTTACTGTACTGTCACCTGATGCATGCGCACCAAATCATCTCCACTCGGAGCAATCAACAGATGCATATAAATTAATCTAATCAGTGGCATAATTACGTGTTTGTGAATTTCCAAACTCAGATTCAGCCTACGTCGACCCAATAAATCCAGCTTTGAGGGTTTTAGTTTGTGCGTAAAGGCGTTGCGCGCCATGCGTATACTATTTAAAACTCTGCATTACTATTTTTTATTGCCACATAGAGGATCATGCCGCCGTCAGTGCCAGTCTTGCCCTCTCGCTGCGTCCTTGCCAGTTCTCGCTGGCTCCAGCAGTGTTTCCTAGTTTTCTGGTTGCGTGGAAACTAAAAGGCTGGACTGAGCGAGACCTGAACTGGAGGAAGCATTTCCATTGGCGCGCCGTGCTTGTCAGAGCGGCTCCCCAGCACAAGTTTAACGAGGTGCAAGAGGACCTGATGGAAGTGAACCAAAATATTGACCGAGCTGCGTGCGCGAGAGCGCTCCGGGGCTGATGGACGATTTTCACTGTGGTGCACTTGCAGAGGAACACACCATGCACAGGAGAGGAGAAGCGGCAGAGACGTGAGTGTTTCCTTACTGACTTTGCGTGTATGCACGTTTCTTATCCACAAAACGAGCAACTGTTTGGTGTTTTCCAGTTTTACTGAAGGTGCTGAAAACAGGCGTTGGGTGGTGCTTGCTAAGACACAATGAAATACAAACTTAACAAGAGGTATCAGTTCACATGAGGCTTTGTCTTCACCCCTCTGCCTTCTTAGTCTTTTTTTTTTTTTTCCACCACATGCTTGTTGCTTATGAGTAGAATTTAAAATTCAGCAGGAACTGATACTTCACCCACTGTTAAGCTTTAATTCTGCATTTGAAATGTAATCAGCCTCCACTTTGATTCATATAAATTGAAGTTTGAAAGTGACAAGATGAAAATACATGATTGAAGTGATGTATGCTAAGGATCTAAACAGGAGGTAATCTGATGATTACTAATTACTAATCTGCAACATACCTCAGATATGTTTTGCCTTTGCACTACTCTATATATAACAAGGTGCTTATGCATGTTGCTATTTAGGTGATCATCTCAACCAGGTTATTCTATGGGGGGGGGGAAATTGGGTCTTAAACTGCAATGGAGACCTGCCAAGCATAGTGTTTTGTTCTAAAGAGCATCTCTACTAATCAAGATTGACACTGAGTAAGGAATTGGGAGTGGATGGATCTAAAAGCATCAAAATATGATTACAGCTGCATTAAAAGCCTGAATTTGAACCTGCAGATGTCATGGAGGTTTTATCTTCACGTTTCCCCTTTTGTCCACACCCCCATTTAACTAGAAACCAGCAGCTTATTTACCATTAGCCCAGTGCTTTCAGCTGCGATGTGGTGTGATCCCACGATGAGTTCTCACGATTCAAAGCAGCACATCAGAAAACATTTGAACACATTTGCGTTGCATTCGAATGCCTCTGGTGTTTGGATATGAGTTCAAATGACTGCTTCTCATACGGAGGCTTGTCAATAGAGCTCTGACAGCAGTGAATTTATAAAGTGAGAGACTGACCTTTGGCTGCATGACTGCTGTATCTATTATGTAAATTAAAAACAGGAGGGTTATTTATCACAGGCAGCGACTTTAGAGACACTCACAAAGACCTTACCTGAGGCCAAATGATTTGCTACATTTACAGTAAGTGGATGTAAGATGGGTGGGATTAATTATAAGGATGCAACTTCTCTAAAAATTAGACTGGGAACAGTATTGCAACTGATTAGCTTTGCACACTTGTCTCCTTTGTTTCCCCTTTATTCTTCTCTGCCGGCTGCCTGTATCAGCTGTCCCTGTGACTTACTAACATTTGCCCCTTTCCGCAATATCTCATTAGCGTCATTCAGTGTTCTCCGTGTTGTTGTTGTAATGTTATCCCTCTCCTTGAACCCTCTTGATATCATTCTTTCTCTTCCAACTCTGTGCTCATGTACCCAATTTCCCTTCTTGCCCACATGCTTTCTCCTCCTCCATCACCAGCCTTCTACTTCTGCTCCCCCATTATTTCTCAGCAAAATGCTAGGCTGACATGATATGTGATGGGAAAAGTACAGCCTTTACGGGAGCATAACATTAACCATTCAGTTTAGGCAAGATCCTTAAAATCCTTGGGTGTTAAGCTGCATTTCTCATGCTGTTTTATTTTTCTCTTGCACCCCGCTGACACTGTGTGCAAAGGGAAATCCTTTAGAAGACGCTTTGCCTCGTCTTCATGAAGATGTATGGATAAGCATCTCATGTCTAAGGGAGGAAGCTACAGCAGTCAGAGTTTAATAGCACAGGCTTCATCTTTGCACTTGTGCATCAGCTCTATCTCCCCCAGTGCCTCATTATTGGGGCTGTCTGGCAGACATGTCTTAAACTGGCATTACACAATGAGTGTTATTACCTGTGTCTCGTATAAACAAATCATCTGTCCCCTCACACACACACACACACACACACACACACACACACACACACATATTCCCACCACTATTGCCACTGTACTCTATCCTCTACCCCCCAATGTCATGTGATACTTGGAGTTACTTAGAGATCGATTTCATTTTTTAATCTTGGTAAGTGGATCTTGCCGAGTCTCCAGCTGTTTTGAAGAAATTAGGAAGTCTGGTTGAACTCCGTGGTCCAGACAGGCCATCACACTGTCTTGTTGGCCTTGGTGTTGTTTGTAGCATTAGCATTTACCCCAACAAAAGGATTGGGTGGCCAACACTGGCTACACTGACTTAAGGAGTTTTTTCTTAAGAGGATTAGTAATAGGATAGGACATAGCCCTGATCAGCTATTTATGAAGTGTGTTAGTGTGGGTGGACCTGCCATTTTCAAAAGCTTACATGCAAAATATAAGATGCAATTTTCTAGCCACACAGACAAGCATTTACCTCTGTGTTACTTGCACTTTTGAGTAAATGGCCTTAATGAATGGTGAATGCAGAGCCTTACAGATTCCAAGCTAGAAAATTATTAAATGGCATTTTTGTTAATAAAAATGTTGCATCAGAATAAAGTAAAAAGAAATGGAAACACAATCTGTACAACTCCATGTCTTATATTTTCTTTCTTTTCTTTTATTATTATTATTATTTGGTTCCATATAGTGTCACATAGCTGTGTGCCTCTCTGTACTGAAATAGCCCTGCACTGCAGGGATGTCAATTATAAGAAGAAGCACAGTGACAACAAAGGATTTTTTTGCTTGTTTATTTTGCTGGTACAGAAGGAATGTTTGATCCTTAGCCTTTCCTGGAAGTACAACAGAAGTGCAGTTGCTTCTGGCCGACTACATACAGAAATGAGCATGCAGCATTCCTGCTGCCTCCTCACTGCAATCAGACAAGTTACTGTACCCCCCCAGTTCTATGGCATTTGAAGAACTTTGGCAATTACCACATTTCTGTGGGAAATGTGTTTGATAGCACAGCCTGTAATGTTCTTTTTTCAAATATTCATCCACTGTTAATGTAACTTTCTGTTGTGTTTACCTTATAGGTTGAACAGCTACGGCAGAGGTTAATGTGGACTTCACCCTGTGCATCCAGGTGCTTCTTCCTGGAGCATGCTCATATTCCACAATGTCCCTACTTGCAGACTGGCTCCTGCGCCACTCAGTGGTCATGTGTCTGCTGCTGCACAGCCTGGTGCTAATGACCTTCTGCTTCCACCATGCTGCCACCAGTTGCTCTAAGAGTTGCTACTGCTCTGAGAGTGAGACCAGCGGCAAAACAGTGCGCTGCAGCAATCTGCAGCTCACAGAGATCCCCCAGGACATCCCCAATGACACGCGACACATCTACCTGGACTTTAATCTGTTCACTACAGTTCCAGTTAATGCTTTTGCAGGTTTGCCCCATCTGGTTGAACTGGATTTGTCACACAATGAATTGAGTCATTTAGAACCAGGGGCGTTTCGAGGCCTGGGATCCTCATTACAGTTCCTGGATCTTTCTTTTAACAAGCTAGTAAATTTCAACCCTGAGGCTTTTGAGGGCTTGCGGGCTCGCGCCAACCTGACAAACAATCCTTGGCACTGTGACTGCAACCTGCAGATGGCCATGCCCCGTGTGGACCTGGAGCCTGCATCACTAACGGGCATTGTGTGCCAGACTTCAGATCCAGAGGAAATAGGAGTTCAAGGACTTGCCTTCCTGTTGGCACCAGATATAGACCTATGTGTGGTGATGAAGAGGACTACAGATGTGGCCATGCTGGTCGTCATGTTTGGCTGGTTCACCATGGTCATCTCCTACTTGGTCTACTATGTCAGGGCTAATCAGGAGGATGCCCGCAGACATCTGGAGTATCTGAAGTCATTGCCCAGCAGACAGGGCAAGTCGGAGGAGTCTTCCACTATTAGTACTGTGGTATAGGGCTGATGGAGCTCCACATTGGATCTGAATTTAGAACTCCCACCGAACAGAGAGACAACCTACAGTTACACAGTCATCATCAGTCTCAGATAGTTTTTCCCAACAGATCAGATCAGATGCAAGGTGGACAACAAGACATATGCCCAACGAGAAAACCAGGCCAATGCAACCAAGCCCAGATAAATAATTCATTTTCAGCAGCCCATTAAGAGTTTTGTTGGCTGAATTGATGGCCGAGTCTGTGCACTAGGGAAATAAAAGCAGCCTCATGTTTTTGGCCAACTTTAAATATGGGATACAAATGGGATTTATCCAGTGGTGCATGCACCTTCAGGCATCCCTTTCAGACGATTCAGGATGCGACGTCAAACAGTAATTTGAACAGTGGGTAAAGGCAACACTAGAACAAGGAACTCTGCGAACTGTTTTCCATTAAAATCCTTACAGTATTCACCAGTGTATGAGAAGTAAAATGTTTTCAATTTAAATTGTTGGTTTTTGGACTCACTGTCTCACAAAAAATGGAATAATGCACACATGATTTAGAAGCTGAATCACTTCACTCTAGTAAAACAATTTCCAGGTCACGATGATGAGTCAGATCACTGTATGATGAAGGACTCAGTTATTCAGTAATATTTTGAATAGTAGCTACTATATCAGAGCTCAGTACAGGAACCGCAGACCTCCAAACTTCCTCGGTATGGAAGGTTTAGAGAAATTGAAACTCGTGTCATTATACCCAGTGGGATCCCTAAATGACAATTGCACATAAAAGACTTATCGTTTTATTTTAGTTTCACAGTTTCTTCCTATTTAAAGTTAAAGTCTATTTATCAAATATGGGGATATTGGATGTTGTAGGTTTGTGTGGAGGTAGTGGGAATTAACCATTACAAATGGCTTTTTAATTGTTTAATTGTTGATGTGCACATCTATGGTCACAAACTCTGTAGGGAGTATCATCTAATTGTCAAAATGTTGATTGAAGGAGCAGAGATTTGAATTGCTTGCTTAAGTTAAATGTCATTGAGGAACAAGAGAGATTGGGGGAAGCTTATAATCAAAACAGGGAAAGGTTTTTCATATTCTGGAAAAGTCCTCAGCAAACACACATTTTACATTCAGCCTTTCCCTCAGAGTAATTAAGGGAATACAGTGGAATCCTTCATGATCATAGCTGGTTATTTACACCCCAGTCTCTGTGCTGTTCATGCCTTTAATTAGAGCCCAGGAGGCCTCTGGGAGCCTTATCATCTAATGTGTCACTCTCATGGCTTTTTCAAACGACACTTATGGTGCCGTGACCTGCTGGACCATTTAAAAGAGCTAATGTGATGAATTGGTCGAAACAAACCGAGATCACAGTAGGGGAATGTATACAAGTATAGATGTAATTTAATCCACACAAGGCTGTGGAGCGCAGTCTTGAATAATGAAATTGAATGTTTAAAATGTGGGAAATGGTTTGTCAACACAGGTTTTCCCTGTGCCAGACTCACACACGCCTCTAGAGCGAAGCAGGTCCAATGAAAAATTTATGATGGCCATAAAAAACACTTGAGCAGAAAGTCTGGGAATACACCCATCAACTTGTGTGACCCACTTGTCGAGGAGGAATTAAGGGAGAACGCCACAGGGGATCAGCTGCTTTCTCTCTGCTTCCTGGCTCGGGTAAAGCACTTTCCAAATGCCCTTGAGCTGCTCGGTGAGCCTCCTTAGGACTGATGGTGGCAGCCTAAGTCAGCTCCTCCTCATCCTAAAAGGGAGTTCTCAGTCTTTAAAGGAACATTTTGGCAAATACACAAAATGAATAACAAAACAGGTAATAAGCCTATTTCCAATATGTATTTCTTACAGAAATCTTGAGTAGATTTTTTCGTGAGCTGTATCTGATAAATAGTTTCCGAGCCTCATAGCTCCTATTGACAGATGGAGTTTGTTTTACAGAACACGATGATATTGATCTTGACAGAGTTAATCTTAAGGAAGCCCAGGTACAGCCTCCCGTGACGAGCAGGAGTTCAACAGCACTGAAAAATAGATGGTAAGCCTCTCTCTCTGACATTTCCTGCCAAACACACACACACGCTCACACACACACACACACGCACACACGCTCACACACACACACACACACAGCCTCTTCCCTGCGATAACAGACTCTCATGGTGGCTTAGAAACCAGCCACTGTCACAGAGGCCTCCCCACAGAAGTTAAACATAAAACTAGTAGCAGACGTGTTTTTCTGCTTGTTGTGTTCGTTCAGCTAATGTTTGCAAGTGTGTACATTCTTTTGTTCGTCATATGTTCGACAGGTGTCCATGCCCGCAGTGAGGGTGCTGGTAATGTAACACCTCTGTTCTCCAGCACACATAAATGTAGCTGAGGTTAATTTAAATTTCAAGCCAGCTCAACTTGCCCCGCCTGCTACCTTAGACACGTTACACTGGTGTGAGCATTACAACTGCTGGGTAATGGGACACAAAGTGGGGGATAAGGTGACACATCCAATCCCACAGAGCGCGTCCTTGTTTGGGATTGGGTTGCAGGTGAAAATGTTTCCAGCCTCTCTGAGTTCACATGCGGTGTCCCAGTGTGGGCCTTTGCGGGCATCTTTCAATTTCCTCTTTGATCCAAAAAATGGCAAGAGACACCTAAGATGCTGTATCCGAGGAGAGTAACAAGGATGTCCCCTAGGTGAGTGTCAGTATTCTGAGATGCTTTTCTGTATTTTTGATGTCCTCCAGGGGGTGATTCAAAGATGAAAGACAAATGATTACACCTGTCCTAGGAGAAAGCGGCATCATTTTTGTGTTACACAGCTCCCCCTGTCGTAGAAAGAGTACCGGTATGAGGGAAATACATTTTTTAATGTTTAATGTTTTCAAGATTAGCATTTATAAGTCAGATTTTATTCTTTTATTGTATTTTAAGAAATAATAAATAAGTATTAGTAGTATTAATAAGTATTACATAAATTAAATACTCTCTTTTGGGCATACTCTCAGGGATTTTATGTATAAAGTCAGTCACATTAAATGCAAACGGTCAAATTCAGTTTTTTCTCTGAATCAGAAAATCCAGAGAATGAAAAGTTATGTCACCAATGTATTTTCTGTGAAATCGTTTCTTGAGCAACATCCATTTCTGTCCAAACATCCTTCCTCCGTTAGAAGGAAGAGCCGAGTATTCAATTTAGTACAGAGCAGCTGAGCCGGACACTCTCACTCCGTGTCACATCACATGACTCAATTTACGTTATAACGTGGTTACAAAAGCAATCCAACATCCTGTCTTTGGATCTGACACAAGCCTATCAGTGCATGTTATCTCAAACTTTCCCGACTTTATAAGAATGGGGAAATACTGCCTACTGTAACAAGCTGTTAAAGAAATACAGTACAAAGTGGTGGAAATCACTAGTGTTTGTACAGATGTGATATTTCAAAAGGCAAATGTTCTTAGTCACATTATGAACTCTTCCTATTGTTATGTGCTCACAGTGTTTGCTCCTTTCTCTAGATGCGTAAGTGATGGGCTTGTCATTTCCTCTAAAATCTGCCCTGTTTACAGGCATTCGTGATGGAGAAGAGGTCAAGTATATCCGGTTTTTCGTTGATGTCAGCATCCAAACGCTGCTCTGTGTCTTTTTCAAATATGTCTACAAAGCCAGAATGTTGTCAATTCAATTGGCCGTGATGTAAATGTACGTTGTTTTATTATATAAATGACATCTTTGGCATGTCTTTCCATCCTATCAGAGAGTTTCCTTTTTCGATGCTTTTACAGAGTATGTTCCCCTTTTTTCTTCTTAGATGTCAGCGTCTTTTGACGATGAGGATGTTCTGTGTTTAACAGATTGTAAAGTTCCTTGATGCACATTTCTGATATATAAACAAAAATTACTCTGATTAGAATTAATGATCATTAATCAATGTCTGAATGCATTGGTATAAACATATTAGAAGGTGTTTACTTATTTTCTCTTGCATATTTATATTTACATTGACATTTACAATTTCCTCCAAAGCGACGTACAGGTGAGGTAAAAGACAAGCAAAACATTTGAGACCCGAAAAAAACAAAAAACATTAAAGTAATTTAAAGCTTTTATATGTTAAAAAGTGGAAAACATTTCACACATGATACATTTTGGGGCATTTTGTTATTTAAAAACCCAGAAAAACCTATTTTCCTTTTTTAAAAACATCGACATGATGGGTCATTTTATGTCTGTGTCTTGTTTCCCTAAACCCAGGTTCTCTAACCCAGTGACCTAACTTCAAATAGAAACTGAATGTCACAGAAATGAGAAATGAAAGAGGTGAGGGCTTAATGCAATACCCCTTTGTGATGTCATTGGAGATACTCTCCATGATTGCCAGTGACTGACCTGATGAGCCATCTTCTAAATGCCTGTGAAAGATCCAGGGGTTGTTCAGTCACACACAACGTTATTTTAAATTCCTATCAATACTGCACAGACTCTAAAGAGATATCACAGCGAGTGAAAATAGAAGTCACGTGCCACATATACCGTATTTCCACTTGAGTAACAAGCCCGGCCAAACACAGGCTAGCACATTGTTCCTCTGCTACAACCAAATAATGTTTCCACCTGAATCATTGACGGGGCCACAGAGCGAGGCCTCACCAGTGAATAATGCCCTCCTTTCATGTGCAGGATTGATTGAAGATCAGACCAGTGTGGATTTCACGGATCAGATTTGATGGTTTCACTTCACAGCCTATCAAGCATGGCCCAGTCTCGACACAGTAGCTACTGACTGATCAAGCAGCCTTATGTGATAGCACGAAGCGAAGGGGCCTGCTGCACTGGAGCCACAGAAGAAGAAGACATGCAAACATAGCTCTCACACAAATGGTACACGTTAGGAGTCATTATTTTGAAATGAGGATTCAATGGATAATTTAAATGAGAAAGATACCATTTAGATGCTGTAAAGGTCTTTATACTGATGCTGCCAAGTAGAACATAGACTGCGATCTGCCCAGGGTGTACCACGCCTCTCACCCAGTGACACCTGGGATAGGCTCCAGCACGCACCCTTGTAACCCCTAACCACACAGCTGAGATTTATTTAGTAAAAGATGGTGTTCCACAAGATGGCACTATGGATCTATAGATCTATGGATGTCTTAAAATAATACAAAATAATACAAAACTTGTATATCATTTCACCTTTCACATTATTATTGTATTTCACTTTAACTTTAACTTTAACTCTTTTAGTCATTTTAATAGGTCACGTTTGTCACATGTTTCACATGTCATCAAATGTTTTATTGACAATTAATAGTAACAATTTATTATTATTACCATTTTAAGAGACACTATTTCTTAGATTGATCCAGATTAGATTAGTTTAATAACAAAAAAATCCAACATGATGCTACAAATGTTGCATCACTGACAATGACTACTTTCAATGGAAAATGATGAACAAATGACGGGAATCCCTCAGCACTGAGCTGCTATAAATGTGACAAAAAGTGTGCCATAAATCATGGATGGTGTTCACTAGAGGTCAGCACATAGATATTCCCCAAGAGAGGCCATGAACATCCTGATTGGTGAGTTGAGAAGGTGATAAGGCTGTTTTTTCCCTTTGCTGATTCTCACATAGAGAAGAGACTCAGAGGGAGAAGCTACAAGAGAGGTTTTAGTTTAGTTTTAGTGTTTGATTTAGACCCACCAGGAGCTGCCACAGCTTTTCTTCAAGGGATCCACAGACACAGTAAAGTTCATTTGAAAGCATTAATGTTAATGATGAAACAGAAGCTGCTGCTGTTTTGTTTGTTTATTTATTTATTTGTTTGTTTCTTTGTTTATTTGAACACCTGTTCATACAGTTGTTTTGGCTGTGTGTGTGACGATTTTGGGGCTGGGTTTCATATTGCAGTGATTCCACTATCAGACTATTCTCAAACTCATCCTGGGGGCTGCGTGCTCAGTGCGTGACGCAGCACTGAGGAGCTGCTGGAGGAGAGAGCCAGCCTTTGTTCTGCTGCCCTCTCAGACTGTCATTGTACTGGACGTATAAACGGGGATTGTTTTGATGCCTCGGCCTGACATTTTCATTTCTTTTCTCCTCCAGTTTTCGCCATTCCCTGCTACATGGCCACCGTCGCCCGCGGCGCACCTCTGCCGGACAAGCGCGCACTTGTTGAGGGTCCGCAGTTTCAGGAGATAGTGCAGAGGAGCCGCAGCTTAACGCAAAAGATCCTGCTCTCCATTCCCGACACGCACAAATCCTGCATTCACACACAGGTGAGTGTGCGTTTGAGGTAGAAATGAAAGCTGCTGCGTGATCAACCTGCAGATTTGCGTGAGACCATAAAAGGACGCGTCCATGACGGAGGGAGACCTCTGACGCAGCTCTGGAGGACTGCGAAGTACCAAACAATCGATTTATTACTGAGTTATTAGCATTGAAGGGCTCACTGATGGCTAAATTGTCCATAGGATAAATCCTAAGTTGGAGCTACATGTGATAAATAAATGGTCTGAGTTAGTAGTTCAGCCATAGTACTAATTATAGCTGTTGTGAGGACACGTTTTGACCCAGTTTCAGCAGCAATCAAACTGTTAAAGAAGAACAGCATCAATCCTCACATTTAGGATTGACAGTTCTTAGCTGTGTTTACACGGTGATGGACATAACACTGACAGGGGCCATTCTGCATTTTGAGTGCTACTGTTTCTAATAGTTTTGCTTATAATACTTGTGCATGCCTGTTACTTGTTACATGACTGTATATGTCTATATGTCTCTATGCATGGAGGGGCATTGAGTGTTTGCTGTTGTATGCCGAGCTGCAGTCTATTTGTAACAAATTTATGTTATCTCTTTCCTGCAGACTCTACAACTCAACTCCCCAGAAAACTCCAAGCTTGCGACTATGGCAGCCAACATTGGTATCCCCTCTGCTCCTGTACTTAAAGCTGTGTCAGAAACCTTTACTCTGGTAAGTATATTCCAAGGGGGTGAAATAGTCTGAATTGAATTATAATAAAAAAGGACAATGGCCAATTTGCCGGCATTTTCTTTTTTTCCCTAGGAGACCGGTTTGACACGGATGTCTGAGGGTCTTCAGCTGCACCGGGCCTTGCTGATCTCTGTCTCTCCTCGGCTGAAAAACAAAGACAAAGTGACTGAGCTCATGGCTGATGTCAAAGACCTCAGCATTCAGATCAACAAGGTAGGAGAATGTTTCTAAACGACTGTCTGTCCTGACAACTACTTCATCATTTCACCACCTTCATAAATTCCTTCTCCTGTGCTTTGCAGATGCTGAGGATGGTCCAAGAGTCTGTGGTGCAGCCCAGTCCAACCCCAATGGCTTTACATCTAACAGGGGAATATGAGGTGCAGGTGGCAGCACACCTGACTCTGGTGCAACTCCAGTCGTTTGGGCAGGACATGGTGCGCTGCCTCAGGAGTCTGGATGTGAACAATGACGAAGAGACAGACAGCTGACCAAGGGGTGCCATACTGTATTGTGCCATTTAAGTTATTTGTTAAAAAATAACTTCATCATTTTAATCTATTTTTTATTTATGCAAACAGCTATTTATATATTTATTTATTTAGAGAATTTATTTTATGATAGCTTTGTCTCACAGTCTTGTTGGCTGAGCTCCACTAGAACCACTACACTGTGCTTACTTTATTTTTTTAAATTGAAAATAAGAACAGAAATATGTACAAACAAATCCTAGTTCCAGCTCTTCCTCGAGACAAAAGTCCACACTAACAGTAACTAAAAATGAAATTCATACGGTATTCAGAAGACCAAAAACATCCGTTTAATACTAGTTTAGTTCTGTACTTAACTTTAACTCTACAAAGCATTGTCAATTTTTATATTTTATGTGTATATTTATAATTATAATTTATAAAATCACTATATAATTGTATTTTTTGGACTCCCAATAAAAAACTTTTTACTAAAAAAAGTATTTTTTTTGTTCTGGGAATGACCACACATCATACACTGGTCACCATATGCTGACACATTGTGACTCGTCAAATAAAATTCCAGTAAAGCCAATGGTGTAATGGAGAAGTGCAACAAAAAGTGAAATAGATGCCTTTGTGCCATTATTTCTGCCAGGTTGCCAGACAGCTTTCTTTAAGAAGTGTTGCAAGTGGTGGCCGGATACTTGATGACAAGCTTTTGTCAGTCAGGGGGATGGAGTCATGTGGTTGCCTTGCCAGCATGTGATCAACTGAGGTTCAGTGTTTGTGATCACAAAGGTCAGACCTCGTTATCATGTCACTCCACAGTGTGATATAACAATATGATCTGATGAGTAAGCAGATTATAATAGAAAGCCAATGTTGCTCTCAAGCAGAGGCAGAGAATATTGCTTTGAGGCTTTTTATTTTAAATTATTTACACGTTTCTTAAAGTGTGAAAAAGAACATAAAAACATTAGCAAAACATTGTTTAGGGAGACATGGGTTATATTTTCTAACAAAGACAATTCCTTTAAATGGAGCCAGGCACAGAACTACTAACAAAGAAGTTGTGTTGCTTAAGTTTACCCACAAAGACACTTGTGGGTCAACCGTGGATGTTACTTTAAATCACAGTTTATAAGGCAGAGATGGCTTTGGCAGCTACTCTCCTCCCCAGTGGCAGAGACAGGTCAGTGATGGCCAGGACAACTTTAGGTTTGGCCAGTGCAGGCAGCTTCACCAGCTCAGAGACCTAGATGAAAAACAACAATTACTTTTCAGATAATTCAGCCGCTGAACATCAAAGTGAATTTTCTCAAACATGGCTGATTTTGAAATGCTGTTTGCATAGAGGAAGCAGTTTATTCCTCGCAAAAAGCCAGAGCGGATTTTTATTCTTAAGGAGGATTCAGTTAAGCAGGGAGTGGTTCCTTTCTGATATACATAGCAAATACAAGTAGCATTAAGAGAAATGGTGTAGCCTGTCATTGGGCCCAGATGATTTATTGTAACATAGCCTGGAGAAGATCCAACCCTTCTTCCCCACTGGCTGATGTAATAGCCACTCCTGTTCTTCCTTATCTCTATCTATCTGGCCTCCCAGCACATAACTCACCATTGTAAAGGGCATGAACTGTAGGATGCCCCTGCGGCTTCCCTGTTCCAGGCACTCCACACACTCCTCCATAAAACTCTGTACAAATTGTGTGTGAGGTCCAGCCTTCTTGGAGCCCAGGATGGAGGAAATGAGGAGGAACAGATTGGCTGGAGAGAGGAGAACAGGTGGTATTCATGTGAGGCCTGAAGTAATCATGTTTTTGTATGCCTTCAACTTCAACTTGAGGTAGTGGATGGTTGTCATAGGTCTGTAAATCTTAAACTAAACGCAAAGCAGTCGTTTCAGTTAGCAAAGGAAAGCTGGAAACTCACTGACAGACAATATTACACAATAACAGTTGTGCAACTGTAATTTCTGCAGGACTGAGTATCTTCAGCAGATTACATCAGAATTTGTTGAGTTTAGGGTTTTTACTACTACTGTATCAATAGTCACAGAACAGAACTTATAGTTTTACTATTCCACTCAATTTATGTTTTGATGATGCTATCTGACACAGCAAACCTCCCATACAGATGTGGTGACTGAACACTGTAGGAGTCTGCATATCATATTATTTTAATTATTCTTTGAGTCATTTATTCATTGAGCTTTTATACTCTGTTTGGAATCATCTGGATCTATTTTGTTTCCTTACTCATTTATCTAAGTGTTTTCTTTAATTTGTTAACTTCTATATAGCTGATTAATTAATAACCGACAAAACAAGGGAGGCATACAGAGAACACAGATGATCATTGATGATTCACTTCACTGTGCAAGATGTAGGTGAAAAAGGACGATGAGACATATGGGGCAAGTTTTTACCCAAGACTCGGTTTAAAGGGTCCCTCATGTTGACTGTGTGGAGCTGAGAGGCAGAGAGGGAGCTGCTCATAGATCGGTCTCCTATGAGGTAATATGACACAAAGGAAACAGAAGAAGAATCAACAAGTTTTGTTTTCATTTGCAAAAAACATACACAAAGCAAACTGCCAATAGGGAAGTTAAAGTTATCCGATATGGTCTGTGTGATGGTTAACAAAAAGTCATTTTCACTAAAACTACTGTTGTGAAACTCTAAAAGGCTTCCTTCCACTGCTGTCTTACATAACCCTGAACTGTACTTAAAATAACCTCGTTAGATACACTTCATTATGATAAAAGTCAGAAACAAAACCAATCTCTCACTATACCAGAACAGGGGCAATTTTTCTTCCCACATACACACATCGGTAAACTTAAACTTACAAAAAACCTGAAATGTCAACAACAAGCATTTATTAGTTCTAAGAATACATAGATTTTATTGTCTAGTACAAAGTATAGTATCAGTTTCTAAATGATGCTCCACCTTTTCCAGTGGAAACAGTGGAGTTCACTGACATTGGTTAAGTTTCTATTTTAATTACAACAAGCAAAGCAGATAGTTTTTTTTCCCCCCCAAGTCCTGATATAGACTTTGCCAAACACTCTGCAAACATTTTCAAATCATTTGAGTGACATAATGGGCATTCACGCTCTAATTAGTTAGGATAAAGAGTGATCGACAACTGAATATTTTTAAACCTCTCAATATGAATTTGCATTGGTTTAGTAGTGGATTGATCCAAGTACAAGAAATATTCAAGTTTTAACCTGTTGATGAATGTTTAGGTGTTTAAAAGATAATTAATGAGATGAGACAAAGCAAGCTTATTAAGGATTTTCCGATTTAGCACTGAGTGCATACAAGAAGTAACTTGCTGGAAACAGGATCTTAAAAGTGCAACTGCTTTTGAAATCTGTCTGGTTGGCAGTTCCGGCTGACACACAAATAACTGAACGGTTATAGGCTTCACAATTCCACCATTTATTGAAACTCAGACTAACCTGGACTGGAAAGGGCTACAGGCTCATCTTCATTGGAGCTGAGTAGACGCATAAGTTTAGACGGCTGAGTGTCGTCCAAGGGAAAAAGGCTGCTGTAGTCCTGTGGCCAATAATAATTATATTAGACTACATTGTATTAAAGAAGTTTAAAATGATGTATGATTAATGATGCATTCATTCACACAATACGGCAACTTGTCCATAGTCATGAATAACACAATACAGAGTTCATGGCTTTGTGCATCTGTTTTACCTCAATATCTTCTCGCTGCCTTTTGCGTTGTCGAGCTGAGAATGAGCCTTTGGGGTGACAGGAGTAAGAGCTGAGTGCACACCACACAGACAACCTGAAGAGACGTCAGAAGAGTCAAGTTAACACTTAATCCTAAAATACAAAAAATGCAATCAACATAAGAGTATTAAGCTTCTCTTACTTTGCCAGTGCTTTTCCAGGTGGGTCTGCCAGGCTCTGCCAGTGGGCCGAGTCTGTGAGCAGGTTGGGTAATATGGTGCCCAATAGGGTGAGGGTGATCTGCTGAGTGTCCAGACAAAAAATGCTGTAGAGCAACTCCACCACCCGACTGGCCCACTCCTGTCGAGTCTCCTTCAGCAGCTCCTGACATAAGTCATAAGACATAAGTATTTAATAAACATGTCATGTTGAATTCTGCTTAATGTTATAGCTCAGAAATGCCTGGAGGAAATACAATTACATCTGTCACAAATATTCACTTGAACACAAACATGAACTGATTAAAATACGGCCATGTAAACTGCAACCTGACTGGTTGGCAGAGACATACAAGCACAATGCATTAATTGTAGTCTGACAAGGATGCACAAATATGTGCGCAATGATATGTGACAATACACTACCAAGAAAGTAAATTCGAGATGACAATTATTGAATCTTAAATCTAACTGTTCTACACATCTTTTTCAAATACTGCTAAACACTTTTCTGCTTTTGCCTGACTTGAACTATAGTAAACTGAAGACTTTTTAAATTGAATTCATCAACCAAGCGGCAAATAGAAACAAACCTGCAGCCTTTAAAGACAAACAGAACGAGCTGATAAAAACAGAATGAGTCGATTATATTGATCAGACCTTAAGCTTCCTACCTTGACTAAATTGTTAGTGAACCAGAAAACCCCTCCCATGTTGAGGAGGCTCTCAAATAGATGCAGAGCCCGACTGTCTACCCAGCCTTTACGCAGCACGACCTGGAATTGCTTGCTGAGGGCCATGTGAATGGGTTCTTTGGCTGGCAGCAGGTTGCGGTATGGTATTGGTTCCTGGCCCTCTACTGGTGGGCGCAGAGTTGCTGCAGTTTGTTGGAAGACATCGGCACACATGTGCTCCATAATGGAACTCATGATGATCACGCTGATGATGATAGTGAAAGCATGTATATATCAATTAATGTAATAATCATAAAGGAGGGTGATTAAACACAGTGAAGACTTATCAGCATCTGATCAAAAGCTCAGTCTGGGAAATTGGCATGTATATACTGTAAATCATTCATTTGTACCGTTCATTGTAGAATTGCAGTGTGTTTTCCCCATACAGTGGAGTCACGAGCTGTCGGATCATAGTCTGCGGCTTCTCCCTCTCATCCCTCCCCAGCATTCTGACGTGAGCCACCAGCCAGGCCACCGCACAGATGGCCATACTGCACACCTTTCCCTTAATGTTGTCAGTGATTTTCTACACTCAGAAGATGACAACATCAAGTAAAGAGGAAGGAAGGATGTGGTTAGAAAGATTTGGGAAGAGAAGATTCTGACTAAAATGAAATCCTTTCCGCATACAGAAATTTGAAAAGAAAAAGGAAGAAGTAAGAAATTGGCCACATCTATAGAAATTTGCGACGTCATTACTTTTTCACTTTGTTAACATTGTTCCTCGTCAATTTCTATAGAACATGTCATTTCCATTTCAGTTATGAGTCAAACTACATAGGGAGGATAACGTGATCAGTGTAGGGGGGTTACTGGTACAGTCTGAGCATCATATGAGCAGCTGACACACCGGAAATATCACAAGAATATTTCTGTGTCCCAGGAAGACAAATAACAAGAATACTTCAGTTGAACAAACCTGAACTGCCTCCACAGAAAGCACACCATTCTCCCACGCATTAAGAACTTCCAAGATGGCCGCAGGAATGCTGAGGCAGATTTCATGCCATTTCACCTGACTGTCACAACAGACAAGCGTCACAGGAAATTCCATATTTAGAGCACAGCTGACCCCATTTTTAGAAGTTTCCATTACGTAAAAACTGTCACAGTAAAAATCTTGAAAAATGATAGGATGAGATACCAAAATATTACTCAGTTAGATGATGTAGAATATGATCTGACATAATTTCTAGTTTAGTCCTATTTATGAATGAAATAGGAGTTTTTTTTGTTAATGAACATAAATCTGTATTAGTATTTTGTATTCCCAAATCATACTATCATTAATTTTCTTCTTTTACACAGGTCTATTCATATGCCCAAAGTGCCCAAATAGGTTTTTGACAAAAACAGTATTATATATATATATATATATATATTTACATTAGGTAGGTAGGTAGGTAGGAAGGTAAGGTATGTGATTGTCAGTACAGATTGTTAGCATCAGTTTTCCACGCCACTCACACTAGCTTCATCTCTGAAGAGTTGTTCAGCAAGGTGACCAGGCTCTCCACTTTGCCAGGCTCAGGTCTGAAGCAGGGGTGGTCAGGGTTTAGAGTCTTACCATCTTCAGGCATACATGTCTGCAGCCATGTTTCAAAGAAGGGTGCATCCCCTGAAGTACTAGGGTCTGACAGGATCACCTAGAGATGGGAGACGAAGGCAAGCATGTTGTCAATTAGGGCTTAATCAACCATAAACCAACCAGATCTCATCAATCTATAGTATTTTAGGTCTAGTCAGTAATGCACATCCCTCTCTGGATATCTTGTGGACTCACGCTGAAACAACTGGGTGATTTGCTTTGAACATCATTATTCTATATTTTTGATGAGCTTGAATTGCCACGAACTAACCTCAGAACCATATGTCTGCACCACATGGCAGAGCATGAGGAAGGAGATGTCAAAGAGCAGGGCACGTACTGATGCAGACTTGGCTGAGAAAGAGAAAGGACTAATCCTTAGTACGTCAGTCAATAAATCATATTTGAGTGAAGAAAGACATTCCAGAATTTGAACATGCTACTCTTGTGTCTGAACTTACATCCTTCACCGCTAATGTGCTTGGGAAACTCATTCAACCTAGAACAAAAGTGGGGGAAAAAAACAAAACACATTTTAACACGTAAAACTTGTTAAAGAGCTACTTTTTGATATGTGAGGCATAATTTAATGCTCAAGGGGACTCAAATTTGCATTTACTCACTTTATGAATTTTCGGGCAAATGATTTGAGTTTCCCAGTAGCTGCTGCTGCTGCCAGGAGGAGATCCAGACTCTTTCCAGACAGCATGTGTCCCAGGACCCCCAGAAGGCCCTCAGGAGACTTGGAGTGGTCTGCATCTACTGTCTAATGCACAGGAAGAAAAGAGTTTACTTGTCCACATATGTATATTTATTTACAACTTTACCTCACAGTCATTTTGGATCACTCACATTTACTGATCCTGTTCCTGTACCTATAACATTTATGGGCAATGCTCTATGCAATTTAAGGCAAGTTGAGTGGCTCTACCTTGAGAATGTTGGTCACAGTGGGCTCAGCTCTCAGGATGAGACCTGGGTTAGGCTGGATGTTAGCATTTTCTGCAGTTTTTAGCCTTGGGGCAAACTCCCTGTCCTCGGTCCTTAATCAAATTTGCAAGTGAAAAGGGGTAGGAAAGGAGGGGAAATCAGAGAGTGGAGGTGTTTAGAGAAAAAGGGTGTTTAATATGGTATAAATATGGCAAATAAAATTCCATCCATGATCACATTAATCAACCTGAAACCATACCGCTTTGAAGTGAGGCTAGTTGTATTTGAATCGGACAGCAGTCCAAGCTTGTTGCACTCCTGCAGCAACATGCCGAGGCAGTCACAACTATGTAGAGAAGCATAACAAACATTTTAATGATAAGCATCATGGTGCTTGTTTAATGCATTTACCTGGTTTTATTATCTAGAATGTCTTACAATCTGATTACAAGCATTAAATACAGTTGTAACAAGATTTTGGAGCACTCACTTGCATCTCTGATCAGCTTTGTCGAGCAGTGGTGTGAGCTTGAGTAGGTACTGAAATGCAACATTTACATCGTCCGTGAAGTCCTGTAAAATACATCTGGCATGTTAAAAAGTGGCAGAGAAGGTGATACATTTCTCATCTTTGAAATATAGCTGCAATTGTCTAAGTATTTTAGATCATGTTGGCTTGGATATAGTAAATGCACTGTAATAATTGTGTTAAATTTTTATTGTTAGAAAGACATCGGTTTTACCTGGCCTCTGTCACCTTGAGGATACTTCTTTAGTTGCAGTAAGACCTGTGGGATCTACAATAAACAAGCAGATTTTTAAAATGTGGTCAAGTTAGCTCTGTTGGCGATAATGTGACTGATGGTGGCACACAGAAACAAAACAAACAAAAAACTACAATAAAGACTCAGAGTTTGCCTTGAGGAATGTGAAGGCAGTCCATTTTAGCTCCTCTGTGCCCTCTGGTGATTCAATGAGGCCAGTAAAACAGGCTTTCCAGATCTCCAGGACAAAAAGAGGAACAGGGATTTGCTATGAAAGAAAAAAACAATACAGAATATTATTATTATATATATATATATATATATATAGAATAACTAACTGCATGCTTTCATCTGGCCAGTTCAGCAACAAAACTTTGCAAGAATACATAGTGGTATTTGAGTAGTTTCAGTGAGATGCTATAATATTGCAGGACATTTTGCAATTTGAAAACAAGTGACAACAGATTCAACATTGCATTTCTCTGCAATTCACCTGCATTCTCTTGATCATCATCAGCTGCTCCACCAGTGGCTGTGTTTCTCCTGTCAGATTCATGGTCCCTTCCAGCATAATGAGAGCATGGACTGAAGGGAAGGATGCATGGACGGGAGGCTCACATTGTACTGATAGCATAAGGGGAATACTGAGGAAAGAATGATGAGTTAAGCATCATGTTGTAGGTAAAGCAGCTCTGTATACACAATATTTAGGTATTGGATAGTAATCATTACCCTTTTACTAATGACAAACTCTCCTCTAATTTAGTCCTTAGAGTTTGGTTAGGTACACAGCTTAGGCCATCTGTCACTTTCAACACTGCTTGCTCTACACTGCTCCAAGAACCTGCAGAGGAATAGCAGCAGATATACAAGGGGTGGGTAAGAAAGATGTAAAGATCATTAAAATTAATATACAAATAAATCCGGTTACAAAGTGTGTTCAAGTAGCTTTAGCAAAACAAAATAATCCTGACACCTTGATCCTCCAGTCGTGCGATGTGAACCAGGGCTCTGTTCTTGGTACTGCTCATAAGACTGTAAAGCCTATCCTGGCAGGCTCTCAAACTAGCCTCCGTGCTGGGTGACAGGCCGAGTTCGCCCAGCCTCTCACAGTACCAGGCACACCCCTGCAGCAGCCACACCACCACTCCCAGCAGAGCGCGACAGAGCCCAATGCATTCCTCTGGTTTTCCATGACAGCTTCAGAGTCAGTGATAAGAGGCAGTCAGTTGGAAGTCAAATAAGAACATGAACACATTTACAGATTTTCATAGTAATGATACCCAAAAACAATACCTGGTATATTTTAAAAGACCAAAATGGATAACATAGTTTAAGATAGTGACGGAGGTTAGAAACAACATATGCTCAGAGCTGCTCATCAAGTGCTGATGCCAGCTGTTGTCATTCATAAGCGCCTGGTGACAGAAGGTTAATCTTGTTACATGATCCCTACTTTTACCAGATGGCAAAGCCTCAGTGGGTGGCACTGTTTTTGATGAGCTGCAGGTGTAAATGACACAACTAAACAAAGCAACAGTACAAAGACAATTACAAAACAAAATTACAATATTTAGATCTTATTATAACTTCTAAAACTGCAAAACCAAATCCTACCTTTTTATTAACAGCGAGTATGCAATGGACATAAACATGGCCTATTCTGGATTATAAGCTCCCAATTTGTAGCCAAATATCTTCTACATTAATACGTTAATGTTTATATCTGCATCTGTGCTTTGGCAACATATTATTTTAATCTTAAAATGAAAAACAATAACGTGTGCATCTGAAATGGGTTAGGTTTTGTATTTTGGAATAATTTTAACTGTTTTTCCAACATGATAATAATATTGTGTATAACAACCAAGATGCAAATGGATTTCACATTGGGCTGCATTGATAGACTTGGCATGTGGGCTTTATTGAGTGTGGAAACATTGTGAAACTGATAAGATGATATAAAAAGACAACAGATAATTACATCTACCTGAGACGATGGCAGAACATGTCCATTATCTCCAGGAGGGATTTGACACACAGCTCCCGAGAAAAATCTTCAAACTATTAAAAAAGAAAAAATAATAAATTATGAATACCTATGGAAAATGTGTACTTGAGAAAACTAGCATCCCTATAAATCATAATAATCAAAGAAGCCCCAACAAACCAAATTTAGTTTAAAAAAAAAAAAAGAAAAGAAAAGAAAGTATTTTAATAAACAGTTCTACACAAACTCCCCTCTTTTCTCTATTGCAATCTGTCCATCATATTAAAGAGTATACTGTATTCATGTACAAAATTACCTTGCAGATAGCTGCCAGCACACTGGAATAAGACACCATCTAGAGAGAGAGAGCAACGTTTACAATTTATAAAATAAAACAATGAACACACTCCTCAGATAAACAAGTTTTCATAACAAATATTTTAGTTTTACCTGAGAACTTATAGCATATTTGAGGTAAGACAAAATGAGAGGGTTGGGAGAGGGACCAATCATCGCCTGCTCCATGAGGGCCTCTGAAATGCACAAACACAAGCATTTCGAGACTTAACAGAAATGACAAGAAGACAACTGACGTAATATCACACAATTAACACATTGACTAGTGAACTTCGCAATCTTTAATCGGACCTGCAAGGTTAAGATAGTCCCATGTTGCTCCCTTTGGGAAGTTTTTCTTGATGTTGATGGCCCATTGATAGTCACTCCAACGCTCCTTCCATGCCTGCAGAATGGCTTGCTTCAAATTTACCACCTTCATTCTGGTAGACAGGAACACACACTTATAAAATGTTCTATTTCTCGGAATACCATTCCTAATATCATTAAAAGTATTTGGTGAAAGATTATTTAGACTATTAACAGCTACCTCGCACTGTAGCTTACTCATCAGACATTTGCCTGCCTAACATTAGCAGTTAGCTGCCGATGTAACAATAAAATAGTTGTTTTATTGGGTGTAAAAACACATGAATGACACAGTACATAAGGCAACACTAAATCAGACTTAGTTATTACTACATTTGATGCTTACCTTATTTTTTCAGTACTCCAAACATAAAAAATATTTGTTTATAGCTCCTCAGTTTCACAATGGAAGGTACGCCATTTTTAACTTTAAAGACGTACGCGTTCATTGGTTCATATCGTGACATCTTAGTATTCTCTCTGTGGATTGGCTGGAGGGGAGGGGGGAGGCTAACCGCCCGGCGCTCAACACACGTAATGGCGTCATAATATCACAAGATGTCGCCGTTTGCAGAGTTATTAAGCTTCAAAACTAGACACAGCGTAGGGATAAAGGTAAGACATGTATCCCACATTGAACACTGTAATAATAATAATAATAATAATAATAATAAAAACAGTGCAAGATGGACGAATGCACATATGGCACTTAAGCCATGACTTACAGCGTTAGTTGATTGACCGTTAATTTGTAACAGCTAGGTGAGCTAGCTACAGACAAAATAAACTTTATAATATACTGTCTTGTTTTCTGGTAAGCGTACATCATTTTAAATGCTAACGTTTTTGTTGTATTTTCATTTTGACTAACGGTGACTAACAAGGAGCTGCTTTGTTTTCTTATGTAACCACTCCATTCAGTTGTGTGATTCACTGTTTTACTTTTCGTCTTTTTTTGTGTTAGCTCTGTCATTTTCAGCACTGTTTTCTGTATTTGCTTTGCAAACAGAAAGTCCAGTTTGTGGTTTGGTTTCTTTATTGACAGGTTAAAACGACTTATTAATCACAGCAGACCACATTCGTTAACTTAAAAACCTAAGTGTTTTGACATCAAAAAGTTGTTCTCAAACATAGCCTGAAGAGTTTTTTCTGTCTTCTTTCCAATTTTGCAGTCAGTCCATCATCTTAAAAGAGATACAGTTCCCTATATCAAAACCACTCAACTGTTTCTGTGAAGATCCTGCATCAACAAAGACCCCCATTCTTCCTGACACTGGAGACGTTGTCCTGGCCCGAGTGATATCTGTGTCCTGTGCCAGAGCGAGACCAGGCGGCATAAGAGGATCCATGCATCGTGGCATAGCACGGGTAGGTTACCTTTGGAGGTATGGTGAGGGTATGAGGTCTGTTTGTATGTGCATGGACCAGTATTCGGGGAAAAGGATTTTGTCCCTGTTGCTTTTCACTGAGAACTGCATTAAAGGAGGCTGCTGACAGATTTGAGTCTACCTCTGGGGATACCAGAGACTGTAGTCACAGCTCGGTGTCTGTTCTCATTATTTAACTGCTGGGACAGGTCTCATTTTGCTGACTCTTATATTTCTTTTATGTAACTGTGTGATTTTACTTTTTGTTTGAAGCAACTGACGTTTCCCAGTACGACAGTGCTCACTGTTATTTAGTTTGTGTTCTGTGCTTTACTGATGTTAATATGTATTTTTTTGCAAAGTAGTTTTTGTATCAGTTTCTCAAATAGAAATTTACAGGCACTTTGAGCATCTGAGCATCATTGTGCTGGACCAACAACAGCTACTATGTTCAGCAAATACCACTGCTGCTAGATAGATTGTACTTTTTTGGTTAACTATGAATCAAATCCATTAGGAGAAATGGGTAACTAGCTCATAAACATTCTTTGTAGTTTGCACAGAGAAACACAGGAGGATAATCTAAACCTCCATAAAATAATAGAAAGAAATAGAACAGATATTTCATGGCTTATGCCCCTGAGCTGAAACAGCATATCTGTTACAGTAAGGCTCTCATGTTTTGTTCGACATGACTTCACAGTCCTTGTCTTTTTTTTCTCTACCTATAAAACACACCAAGGGCCTTTGGGCTTATAAAGGTAATTACCAAGGGTTGAGAGCCAGGAAATGAGTGTGACCCCTTCATGTCCCCTCAGGTTGTCCATTTATGTTGCTTCATAAATCAAGATAGATTAGAGGCACCTCTAACCAAGAGAAGATAAGATACATAATATGTCCTTATTGAATGCTACACATGACCCCTTTGCTAGGTTAAAGCTCCAGGTGTCAGCCATGTAAGGAGAGGACAGACCTACTGGTGGAGCAGCTGAATATTAAAGATCTAGGGATTAACTAAAAACAAAGGGAAAGACATGACTATCTTATGTCAAAGCCACAGTGACAAACTGTAGAAAGCAACATTTCCAAGTAATAGCAGTTTGGGCATATTGGGTCTAATCTCTTACAGTTATTTATAATGAATGTACATTTACTGTCAATGTATGAAGCCAGTTATATAAATACCTCGTAGAACACTTTGTCACGTACACGGGTGTTTTAAATTTGTTGCCTGATTAGACCTCTTCTCGTGATTGTGTGGGTGTCTATAGATATTCTTGATTGACATCTCTCTCTCACACACACGCGCGTACCTGTGATATTGTGGACATTGTTTACAGCAGTCTAATTAGTCAGGTGAAAATACCTGTGTGGGTGTGCAGGGTTCTCTTCTCAAACAGCTATTAGCTCTACTCATCTCATCAACTAGGCCAGCAATAGATCAGTAGAGCTCTCAAAAGTGAGTCGTCAATCTGATGTGATTGATATGCTTATTACAATATGCTTTTTTTTTTTTAGCTCTCTCATTGTAATTTACTGATTCTCATTAGCAGGCTGCGGCATTGACAGTCAGTAGCGTAGTTTTAAAAGGCCAACAGCAATACTCCAGTTCACAGCAGCCAGGAGGGATCCCTCTTTCAAGACAGACAAATATGTAGCAATACGCTGCTGTCTCTGCATTCTGAAAGTGGAGGGCACAAGTTTGAATATAAGGTTTAAGGAGATCAGAAAGCTGAAAAGGAGCATGTCCATTAAGGATTTTGTGTTTGTAAAAGCACCTTAAGGTCCTGATGTCACATAGATAAGGGAACCAACAACTCAACAAGTGGTGTTCTGTAGTCTGGATTTAAACAAAACCTTGACTTTTGTGAAGGCCACAGTTATAGAAAATTACTGTTACTTGGTCAAACTATTGTCTGTGTCAGGCCAGGCTAATGACGTGCATCTGTTTTTTGTATTTATTTATTTTTTAGCAACAGGAAAATTACATTTCTCAACAGGCCTCTAATATTTTTGTATTTATTGGAATAAACAGTGGTGGTGGTGTGGAGATGATTGTAAGTTTTTTGAGAATTACATAAGTAGAGAATTTATGAGTAATACAATAGGAGAGGGAGACCTGCTTTGAGAATTTTTCTGGCTAAACATATTAACCAGTGCACTCCAAAAATGCACTATCTAGCAGGTTCTTAAAATCTCTTCTTTAAAAAAGACTACGTATCTACCTAAATGAGAGATGCGATGATGTCAGGAAGCAAGTGTACTCCTCTATGTCGTTAAGAATTGTGTACATTTGCAGCATTGTGATGTCTATTTGGACACCATTGACAGTAATGGACAAAACCAGTGTGCTCTTGGCTTGTTAAACAAGACAAGCGTGGGTAGTAGGACAGGGCTGTTGTGTCTCCTCCATTTGGGCAACAGACTACAAAACATCTGAGTCATTGGATACATTCCCATCACACTTGAAGACCACAGAAGGATCAGTTTGTACTTTCTGTCAACTCAGCAGCACTTTCGTTTGGTCTCATTATCAGTTTTCTATGTCAAGCCTGTGTCTTGGCAAGTGATCTGTTGTAAAGTGTCTGCTTAGAATAACACATAGTCTGTGTCTCTTTATAGAAAAACTCATTTATAGTTATACCTAATGCATTATTTCTGTATGTATTACTCATGTCATACACTATGTAATCTTTTAATACCATCATATATTGAAACACTGCTCAAAAAAACAAGTATCACAGTATATTTTATTTAACTTGGTTAAACTTCAGGGATATCAATCTGTTTCTTTAGGAAGCACAAGTAATAGCGAATCAGGTTCACCTGTTTTGGTGCCATTGAAAGTGACAACAGGTGCATTGCAGAGGCAAAAGCAAGAAAGCCCCCGAAAAGGAATGCTTTTGCATGTGATAAACACAGAAAAATGCTCTCTCATTATCCTTCCTGAGTGATTCTTAAGTTTTGTGTTTTACTAGTGCTAGTTCTCCCAGCACAGTCTCGGGAGACAGATTTGGAGGAGACACCAGGAGACTGGCCATTACACCAGAAGACCTGGACAGGGGCTGTAGAAGGGCATAAGGCCATCTGCAATAGAGGTATCTGCACGTTTGTGCAAAGAAGAACAGGAGGATCACTTCTAGAGTCTCACAAAATGACCTCCAGGGGGCAACTGGTTTTCATGTTTCTCAGAAACAATTTCTGTGAGGGTGGCATGGGAGCTCGACAGCCTTGAGTACAACCTGTGGTCAAAGCCCAGTACTGTGCAGCTCATTTAGCATTTGCCAGTGAACATCTGAATGGCAGGTTTGCCATTGGTTACTATCGAGAACTGCTTTAAAGCATTTTACAGTACATGATGTTGGGTTCCTCTTTCCTCAAACCATCAAATTGTATCACAGGGATATATTGAATGTACAGTCGTTGCACTTTATGACTGTTTGATACTGAAATAAGCAGCCGTAGTCAGAGATAAACTGGGAGATACTGTTTCTGGTGGACAATCACTTTTTGGCACAACATGTCACAAATTCCCAAAGCAAAAATTAAAATAGAATATGAGTGCTTATTATCTGTTTTTTCCATTTTTGATTTGGGCACAAAATCGGAAATTGGAAAACAAACTGTTATGTTTTGGTTGTGGAAACGAAAATTTGATCATTTTCTTGATTTTTGTTTTCAATTGAAAATCAAATGAACGAACGATACACAGATTCTGTGATTTCAATATTTCACTTTGATATTTTGTGTGATTTTTAATTCAGACCTTCGTGGGTTGATGGTTTAACTTTCATCGACAATTGTTCTTTTATTTAACTCTGAACAAATTGTACAATGTACATTAGTAATGGATTTTAACTTAAATCATTTGTTCATCAACATCCTGTGACATGTGTCTTTAAATAACATTAGCTATAGTAACACAGACTTCAAACCTCCAGTAAATCTCTTTCAATGAGTGATAAAATCACAAGGAGTATGCTAACAGGGAGTACTTTTAGTGGTGTTGGCCACAGAGTCACATGCAGCTTGACACTGAGGAGCTTTATATAGCCTCTTCAACACAATTTCCCCTCATTTTAGTGTCATCAAGAGACCAGGCTACAGGGAGTTTGTTCCAGCATTAATTATAACTAGTCTATATGGGCCGACTGGCAGAGAGCCTGGCGAGGGCACTTCCTCAAATCTCTTCACATCCTTTAAATGGCTCCAGAAGAGTTTAGTAGGTGTAACATTTTTTGTTTTATATCATGTGAGCAAATCTGTGACCCTAGGCCCCAGCTGGCTCAATCAACTGTTCCCTGGGAGTCACAGAAGGGACGTTCCCGAGGGATCATTGTTGTCAACTTTGCTGTTGTGTAATTTAGACAAAATATTATAATGATGTAGAAAAAAAAGCACCACAGTCTATCTGTCTTTTAATCTATGTTTTTCTGTAAAGCTAAAGTACAGTAGTGATCATTAGCACTGATGCATTTGTCTCTGTTGAGGTTGTGTCTGGTTTGTTCTCCAGCTGCAGGCTCTTTTTTTCAGCCACTGGGTCTCGTGGCAACAGCCTCCATATGGTAATTAATAGGTTTTATTTGCAGGAGACGTGAGTGTTAAAGGAGACGCTGGTGAACAAGAGGAACTCATAGCTTTGGGATACAATCAACAGCTAACAATTGTGCTGTTTATTGCCTTAGTGGTGTGTAGCAATAGCCAATGTGAAGCATAAAAACATTATCTTGCATTTTTGCTTCACACTTCTGCTTCAATTTTAGTCTGGTAAAAAAAAAAAAAACCTTAACCCCAGCTGGTAAAGTGAAATAACATATACTAGACTTGGATACATGGATGCCCAGGTAAACTACCTGCTGAGAACAATTTAAGCAACTGACATCATAGTTTACCCATGTACTGTAGGTTATATACCCATCCCATCTGTTTGCCACATGTTTCTGATTAAATAGCAACTATCTCACTTGTTATCTTAATATGCACTTAATTATCCAGGTCTTCTTGGCATCTAATCCTACTATGACGTATATCAGTCTGACAATACAGTTCACGCTCAGATTCAAGTTCATTTTCACAGCGTAAGTCTACAGGTTTAATGCTTTCATCAGGTACCTATGAACCTTAGAAGATTAATTTTTGCTTTAAGTTTGTGATGCCAAGCTACACAAAGCCGCAAAATACACTGCCCCGGCCATGTTACATAATCAAACTTGGCAAAAGCATCCAGTATAGTCTCTGTGACTATGCCTGAGCTCAGCACAACCACTGGCCAACATGTTAATCCTCATTCAGTGTATTTACAGTACATGCACTTAAGTAATCTGGTTACTCAGAGAAGCCAGGTTATGCAAGATAGTCAGGGAACATGTAACCTGGTTACAGTAAATACGTATATATATGCACAAGATAAGTAATCAGTTTTCTCCTCTAACTTTGACTTATTTTGGAAACATGGCTCACAGATTTTAACTGTGTAGCTTTATATGATGCTGCTGAAGTGTACATGTACAATAGTACTGTGGTAGTTTTCATAACCTTTTGTCTTGTTGCAATAAGTAGCACACAGGTGTTACTAATAACATTAACAGTGGCCACACTCTGCCCCAGTGTCCCAGTAGTCTGTGACAGTGTGAGATATAGCCAGCATGAACAGCACCAGCACCCTCAAGCTGAACCATCTTAATCTAATTCAGTGATTGTTTCATTGTATTATTTACAACTTTTCTGTTATTACAATGACATGTTGAAATGTCTTCAGGGAAAAAGGCCCATAGCGAAATTATTAGTTTTAAGGGAACATAAAACACGAGGTTACACGTTCTTCTGCCTCACTTTTGGCCTAGACTAATGATATAATGATCTCTTTTGTGTTGTTACCGCATTGATCTTTCTTACCCAATACGGTGAGGCCAAAAGGCTCCTGGCCCTGCTAGTTGTTTGTGTGGCACTGTGATTAATTGATGAGAATAATTGGCCCAAGACCAGTGAGTCATCTGACTGTTGTGATCTTGATTTCCCCTCAAGGTGATGTATTACCTCAGCTACCACTTTATCCACTGATTAGTCAAGCTTGAGGATGTCCAGGGTTTGTTTTGCATTTTACATTTCAGTGCATACAGGTCAGAACACTTTCAACAGATGAGATAAAAAACATATTTTTCACAGTTATTTTTTAATTAAATAATTTACATAACTTTGAATTAGAATCAAAAGCCCAGTACACATTTTGCTGGATATAGGAAGACATCTACAGAGGTCAAAGGTTTTCCCAATCATCCCTTTAAGAGAAATACCTGTTTAAACATGAGCATCCTTGCTGAAATGAAACAACAGAAATTAAATCATTGAAAACTGAGACAAGAATCACTTTGTTGCTTCTCAGTAGTGATTTCATTGTAGTACAGATAAATAACGATTGCTGTATTCTATCAAAAAGAACTTTGTATAAAAATAAGCAGGTTTGTTCAGCCTGGCTGCAGCCTATTATAATTTTTATAATGTAACTTGATTTTACATAAACCCTAATGTTTCTTTTTAAGGACTCAGGTGGGCAACATCAAAGCTAAAACAATCTCAGAAAAAATATTCAGTATTTCAGTGATGCAACAAAGAAGCTGTTGCTGCTTCATGGTTTTTTTACCACTGAAATTTTGTGTGTAGGTGCAGACGCTTCACACATCAGTGTATACAGCCTTCCCAGAAGGCAATGAGCATAATAAATGTTTAGGATGGGGTAAAGAATGCTTTACTTATTAGCCAAAAAGGGCTCTTTGTATTTTACAACATCCTACAGTTTTCTGAAAAAGCAACATATATTCCAGGAATATCATAGAGTCAAGCATACTACTAAAGATAGATGACTTTTAGGAAAATATTAGTCATTGTGACCAACATAACGACCATTTTATGGTTTTCCTCTTTGTTTTCATGTTATTTTTTCACCCCTCTGCTATATGTTTCCTTCTTTTAACATATGCCATCTTTCATGTGTGAAAGTTAATTAATATTGTTTCACAGGGACGTGACATCCACATTTTAGCGAGTTAATAGATAAACTGGGCTTGATAAATAGTATTTTGTTAAACACCTTATTAATGTTTGAATGATGAATTCTTACACATAGGCATCTAGAATCAGGGATTGTTGTCCATGCCAAAGAAAAGTTATCATGCATCATAATTTGCCTCTTAACCTACTGTATACAGCAATACAAAGTGAATGAATCTATAACTACAACTAAAATTGGTTGTTTATTAGATTTTAACATTTGATTAAACAGAGATTTACTTATTTAATGGCATTTTTTTAAAGAACATTTGCCAATTGGAGATTCAAACACCTTTGTGGAATATGATTACCCTAAACAGTTTACTAAATATGATCTTGGGAAAATTGCTTCAAATTTTGAGTTTGAGCAGGATTCCTTTGCTTTGGTATCATAACTGTGTTTAATAAAGAAATCATATGCATACCAGTACAATAAAAATGACAGAGAAAACATCTCCTCACACCATGCTTTTCTTAAATCTGTTAATTAGGAATTAAAAATGTGCATGTTCAGTGTATTACAAGAGAATAATTCCAAATGCGCTTATTTAAATTATTCCAAAAGATGTGCTTTTGTGTTTATTGCTTCCATTCAGACCTTGGTCCAGTGTCTTTACTCCTCATATGATATTAGTATATAGTATATTGCTAGAATTAATTTACCTGTCTACAGTGTGTGCTGTTTGTAAATGGTAAAGGAATGTATATGTAGAGAGGAAAAATTATTATAGAAAAAGTTATGTTCTCTTAGTTTAAATGTTGCTCTTGTACCATGCCAAAATGTAGGTATGCACACATTGATTTTACTTGTTAAAACATACATTAGTTGTATAATAATTAAAAATGTTTTGTCGGGTCATTGTTCTATAACCCAGGTACAATTTGAAACAGAGAATCTGTTAGTAATAACAAAAAGGGCAGTTTAATTTTCCCATTTTTGATGTAAAGTTAATAGAAATGTAGAGCTAGCAACTGTTCGTTGGCTAATACATTTGGACATTTCCAACCTTATAATCCTAACGCCAAAGTGCTTTAGATAATTTGTCCTTATGATGCTTGGTTATTTAGGAATAGATATTTGCTGAATGGTTAACACCCCAAACTTACATTTTAAGTTCAGTTTGAACATAGAACTACAAAGTAAAACATCAGGAATTCTCATTCGGTCTGTATTTTAAATGTTTTAGTCAAAGCCTGTGTAAAATACATCAATAAAATTTGACTATTACAGGTTTTTTTATGCAATTTGTTACTTCAGACTGTTTTGAATTCCCTCTCACATAGAACATAATAGGATTTCTGTCCCCTGATATAGTTAACATTATGCATAGATATTTTTAAAGAGAACTAAAGCGTTAACTGTTTAAATGACAACATATGGGTTTTAGTTTTTTTCAAATTGGAAAAAGTAAAGGTACATTTTAAGGTGCATGTCTTTGTGGTGTTACAAGTTGCTGTTATTCATTTATTAATTTTATCATTAGAAATCTGAATTTTGTTTTGTTTTACGTGACTACCTATCATTGTTTGTACATTGCTTGATACATGTAAATAAGTGCAGCCAAGTCATGGTGTTGGTGGTCTGTAAAATGATTGTTTGAGAAGTTTAAGTGTTTTATTTTTCTTTTGTTTTGTTTGTTTGTGTCATTGATCACGTGAATACAAATAGAGTGGTCTCTATACAGTTTAATTTCTGTCCGGCATAATCCTTTATTTTCCCCCTAATGCAGTTTATAACATTACAGTGTTGAACTGTGTTGTTCTCAGTGGCTCATGGTCAGATGTTTTATCATGGCTCATTGCATCTGAATGCTGCAGTGCACGAATTTTCAATGTGTCACTTAACACAGGTCCAGCAAGTGACAGCAATACAAGGATAGTTAGAGAGAAGCCTTGTAACACTATTATTTGTGCCCAAGACTAAGGTGAAATAGCAACTTTTGTTTGTTTAGGTGTTTTTGGAAACTGATACTGCACACAAAACATAACTATCCTAATCAATGTATTTACACCTAAAATTTGATTATAAGGTCTAAGTTTTTGATGCACTATTGTTAAACACTCTAAACTCAAAATGACCATGTGTAAAACGATTCAAGTTTCCATGAAGGATAAAGGTCTTTCATTAGCCTTTTCCTTGATTGTAGACATTCCTTACCACAATTTTCAAAGCTGTGTCCTTTCTACTGCTGCTGATTCTTTTCTTATCTTTCCCAGTTGTCAGCTTTTTCTATGGCACTTCAGTTCTTCATTTTTAACCTTGGATAATATTGAAAGTTGACTCTGGCTCCATTAGTAGAGGTCATATTTCTGACTCTCTACGATATGACCTTTGATCCAGTGTCCTGGTGGCCTGTAAGCGTTCAAACTCATGTCGGCTGTTCCGGTCTGGACTGAGGTTTGCCAGTGCCCTGCTCCCACCACCTACATCATCCTCCTCTTCATCGCGATTTAGGAAGGCCAGCTCGTTTTCATAGCAGAAGGAGTTTGAACTGGGAACTAAGAACTTGTTCTCCACCATGTCCTTGGCACTACATCGGGGGGTGGACGGCACCTCATAGGTTTTGTGAAAATGAGAATAATCCACCTTGTACAGGTTCTTCTCCTCAAACAAGACTGGTTCGAACCGGTGACCCCAGAGGATCTCAGAGGCCAAGTAGGAGCTGCGAGCCTGTGTAGTCATGGCAGTTGCTTCAACCATCCCCTCCAAGATGACGACAATCTCAAAGTCTGCTGTCTCCAAGTCCTGTTTGCTGATCCCAAAAAGGGGGCTCTCCTCATCTATCTCATGTAGTATAGTGATGGGTGAAACCAAGAAGATCCTGTCCAACCCTTTATCAAAACCCACATTAATGTCTATCTGGTCTAGAGGAATATATTCCCCCTCGTCGGTGATACGAGGTTTTATGAGCTGTGCCCTCACATGGGCTTCTACAATGTGGCTCTTGCGAAGATTTCCTACCCTCCACATGAGGCACAGCTTTCCATCTCTCATGGCAATAACAGCATTGTGGCTAAACAACAGTGTTTGTGCTCGCTTTTTAGGCCTTGCCATTTTGGCCATGATTGCGCCAATCATGAAGCAGTCAATAATGCAGCCAACTATGGACTGGAATACCACCATGAAGACAGCCACTGGGCACTCCTCAGTTACACAGCGGTAGCCATAACCTATTGTAGACTGTGTTTCAATTGAGAATAGAAAGGCAGCCACAAATCCATTTACCTGCAGGACACATGGAGTGAAGTTGTCATCTCCAGCAGGGTTATCTAGATCTCCATGCAGCAAAGCAATAACCCAAAAGGCTAAGCCAAATGCCAACCAGGAGACAACAAACACAAGAGTGAAGACTACCAACATCCATCGCCAACGAATATCAACACATGTGGTGAAAATGTCAGCCATGTAGCGTTGTGACTTGTCATCCATATTGGCAAACTGCACATTGCACTGCCCATTCTTTTTGACAAAGCGATTGCGGCACTTGCGGCGTGTGTGAATCTTGCCATTACCAAAGCCATTCATGCCATGCATGGTAGTGAGCCTGAGGCCCTCTTCCTCGGATGACACAATGCTGTAGCGGTTGATTCTTCCCACACTCATGCTCCTGGCGGCACCTCCAGCTGCAGGGTCAGAGCAGAAGGGTGGGCCTGGAGCCCCAGTGTGTGATTGTTGCCCCTCACAGCTTGATCACTGGCTAAGCTGCATTTTAGTGAGTCATAGACAGGGATCTGGGTGGAAGCCTTGTGCTTTAATCCAATCCCTGTAGAGAGTGTTGAGGAAAATAATGTGAGTATCTTTCTGTGACATAATGATTAAATCACATAATACTTGTAGTGTATGAAACATCACCAAAGATTTAACTATGACAGCTCTCTGACTCAATATTAAAACATTGTTACATAAGTAATTCACAGTTTTGCTACTTTTCAGAACCAAGGCTATTAATATTAATGTATAATAAATAATATATATAATATATTAATAATTTTTTAGTATAGAGTTTTGTCATTTACTTTAAATGTATGTTGCAAATAACAATAGTCTTATTCAGAATTTAGGAGAAATATTGTCAGTAGTTCACAAAAAAATAAAACAACATACATAATACATACATAAATACATGCACCTATAAATGACAAAACCTGAAAAAAAAAATTATATGATAAGAGCAGTGTCCTTCCACTCAGTGTGGATTACTTAATGCAAGAGCGGATGTGTACTATGTGTGCACACTTTATGCCCCCGGTATGACCTGCCTACTCTGCTTTCTGCACACCCAGGACGCACGGAAAGAGGCCAAACTTTTATGCGGTGGCTCATTTCCCCATAGTTATAGGAGTGATCTTTCCAAGACTTTCCTTCTGTAACACTTTAGCTCATCAAAGTTATTATTAGCCTCTCCCAACTTAAATTCCTCTGGATCAAATTCCTCCTGCGTTTATGCTGGTCATTCTCTAAATTCACCGTGACAGACACCAGTGAAACACCTCATTAGAATTTGACTTCCACCATTTTTACACCTGTTGTCAATCATCTTAGTAAATCAGGGACTATGCCACTTATTTATTGATTAATTCGTCTGCCAAAATACATTTTATATGATTTATTTTTGGACACTGTCAAAGCAAAAATAATAAAAATAATGTTTGCAAATAATTTAGACTAATTAATCACAGAGCATTTAATGAATTAGGTATTTTTTAACCATTCTAATAGGTTTAAAATGCATTTTTTCATTAACTAATGCAGGATCAGTTAACCTTATTGCTTCTGTTGTTTGTAATCTTTGTATGATAATATGATATATGATCATAATTTATCATAACAGAGAAGATTTACTGTGTATTTATCATTGTTATGGTTTAAAGGAACACTTATTTTCTGTTGCACTACCAGTCAGCGGTGTATAGATTTAATATCTCTAATGCCAGTTACTTTTCACTCCTTCTCCTTGCCCTCTTGCTCTCTTTATTCATCATGACTCAAAATCCAATTGGCCCTCACTGAAGGGTCCTCATGTCTTTTGATATCTTGTGGGTAAGTGAAGAGCTGCCCTCACAGCAGATCCAGTTCTGTCACATGGCATTTCTTGTGCTGTCCTGCGATGGAGACAAACTCCATCGCAGGACAAAGTCATCACCTACAAGATGTTTTTTACTACATAATGACAAAAATGTCTGGTTTGTATTATTGTATCTGGCTGTGTTTTATTTTAAAAAAGAGGACACCTGACATATATTAGGCCTGCAAAGGAAGGTTATCATGTTAGTTTTAACCACATCTTGGTTGTATTCATAGTTTATCAGCAAAACACGCCCATGAAACAGACAGCTGTGCTCATCTAGCTGTGCTTTTGTGGCCTAAGTTTGTCATTGTTCTTTCACTACAATACCTTTGTAAGGGGAGTACAGAGGGTTATGTGTGTGTGTGCATTTTAACTCCTAGGGGACTGGCACGTGTGTCGCTGTGAGTCCATGGACGTGCAATTCCAGATGATGCAGAGAGCGATGGAAAGAGATTTATTTGGCCCTAGTCTGTACAATTTGCAGCATTATTAATCATGTTGTGAGGATGCTGTAAATTATAGTGCCTTCCTTTGGTGCTTGATACAAGTAGGTAGTAGATTATTCCCCTGTGCAGTGCCCTTACATACTGGAACTTTAGTTTACAAGAGTGTTACTAGATTAGACATACTACACTTGACAACACATGAATAGTATGCGTGTGAAAATGTTACCTTAGAATCAAGTCAATCTGAAGTGTGGGGATGAACAGTGATGCATTGATAAACTCTGTCACCTGATGGCAACAGGTTTTTGATTCTGCCTGACCGGCATGGGTCTTTCTGTTTGACCATGCATGTTTCTGTTACCTCCAGGTGCTCAGGTCACCCACTATCCAAAGATATGCAAGTAAGGTTGACTGGCAAGTCCAAATAGGTGTGAATATTTTTCAACCCTGCAATATATCAACATGTCTGTCAAGTTATTGTCTCGGTCACGCAATAACCTGGTCACTGCTCAAGAGTCTCATGGTCAAAGAGTTTTACCCTTGGGAGCTGGACTGAAGCCCCTCTGGGTGCAGACACCTTTAATCGCCTGGCCACATCCGTTCTGTGTCTGCCTGTCTGATTTGGGCCCTGAAGACATGACAGTTCACTCATGTACACTCCCAAATCCCGTGTGCATTTCTGTCTGCCACACTCACACTAATTCCCTCCATACACACACTCTTTCAGGTGGAAGTTCTCCTATTTTGGAGCCAGATTACCTCATGCACAATCTTACATTTGTCCCTTATGGGTCAAAACATAAGGAAAACAAGGAAAACATACTGTAGCTAAATGTTCTATTTTTATACTTCTAAAGGCTCAGTTTATCTTTTCACAATATCACACTACATTCCCAAAAGAGAACAGCTGTTAATGCTAAAAATAGTGATCCTGCCACTCCTCCCCAATGTGTAAATCTGTAAATATTTAAACCAAACTAGGTTGTTTCATCCTTTCATCCTGATTGTAGCTAGCATGTTTTGTACTCAGTTTAATTAGCCAGGTTTGTGTTACTTGGCTTATCCATGTAGTGGCAGGTGCTCTATAATATAACACTGACCGTTTTATATACTGTATTTGAGATTAATATTGAATGTCATCTCGGCAATTAACATTATAAAACTTGGTCTTTATACTACACATATGGTCATATGTGCAGTTGTACAGTGTGTGCAGTCTCAATGTTGTAGTGTAGCTATGTAATGTCAGGTGCTGGATTGGTCAACTGAAAGCAAAAACCCTTCCTGACTTCTTGGAACATAAGACAGAGCCTCAAACCATAATGATGAAGACTTTACTGTGGCTACACGAGAAGCTCTTTAAATCATGTTGTCCTTCTGATATGTTGTACATGTAAGCTTTGAGTGTACATGGTGCCTTGATTCATGAAAATGTATGACTTTTTAACCAAATATTGATAAATGATATAGGCAAAACATGAGGAGTTTTTTGGAAAATACCCACCTGCTCCAGTTCTGTTTTTACCTATGTTGATAATGAACATATCATGACTTTTTTTTAATAAACAAAAGGATCTCACTAATTACTTATTTTTAAACAGAGGAATGAGCAAAGGACAAAGACTAAAGATATAGTTATTATCTAGTGTTGGTGTTCGTATTGAGTGACATGCCAATTATTTGGAAAGCAAGACAGCAGCACAACACTACCATGCAAATCTACTACAAGCAGCGTCAAATGACAGCTCGGAGGGAGGCGATTAATAGTGCATGTTGTGTTTATATTGTTACTTTGTTTGGTAGTTAAAACAGTCAAGTTTGGAATACATCAATAACTATACAACAGGCATCTTTGATTCAGAAGGCGGGATACGGAAAGTGGTTTTCACCACAGCCAGTAATTTGTTGCATAACCTTTTGTGACCTAGTCTGCTGTGTCTGTTCTTGGGGAGCCGAGAGAAGCAACTAGGGGAGATGATAAGCCTGCAGCTGATTAGGATGAATAGAATGAATAATTGGATGTGCAAAATAATGGAAGGGATTGGGAGGAACAATAACGTGGAGGGGGAGAGGGTACTTCATCTGAAGACAAGCATGCAGAAAACTGAGCTCAGCCACTACAATCCCACCCACCTCCCAAGGCCATTGTGAAGGAAAAGCTGAGGCTCAGATGTCATTTTTTTTGCTACAGCCCACCACGCGGAACTCGTCTCAAGTAACCTACAGGTATTTTTCTATAGACAGTAACAGCACTTCACCTGGCAGAGATGCTGTCTGATTGGCAGTATGTTATGCACACTTCTTCACAGCAACCGTTTTCAAATATAATGCAGTAATTAGTGACACTTGCGTCAAAGGCTGTAACAGTTGGATAAAGATAGTTTAACAGTAACCAGCCCTGGATGCAGGTACACGTGAGTATGTAGGCTTCCCCTGTGCTGAGATGCCATCTCAGGTGGTTCTTGAGAGCAATGGTAGACAGAAGAACTGAGTCACCTTTTCACAGTGTTAGAACAGCTGCAAGTAGAACAAAATCTGTAGTCCTTTTTTTGCTAGCTGCACCTGTAGCTTTTCCACTGTTCAGACACCTGGTTTCCATTGAACGATCATTTCCACATGTGAGCTTCTCACTGGGGTTTTTGATCTTTATTTGTGTGTTTTTTTAATTACTTGTACCCATTCATAAAGGCTGAATCACCCATATTAAACCTGAACTCTGTAATTTCCAACTTTCAGCGACACCTGTTGATTAGAACACAAACGTTCAATGTATCATATTTATTACTTACAATGTATGCCGCTGTACATTATGTCATTCAAATAGATGTATGAGCTGTATGTTTTTGATATCTATGTGTTTGATATTTTATTGTACCCTTTGTGTGAATGTGTTTTTTGTGTTTTCACACTTTCCTACTACATGCTAAATATCCCTTTTGTTTAATAAAAGTGAATCAAAGAGAACTAAGCTGAGATTAAAAGCAGGATGAGGTCATTGAACTGTCAGGAAATATTGCATAATCTTCGTTCTCTTCATCCTCTTTCTCTTTTGTACTCTCACATCAGTGATCTGTGTGATTTTTCAATAATACCTGCCCATGTCTGTCCTTAGTATTATTATGCTAACTTAAAAGCTGTTGTTATCTCTCTAATATAACACTCCTAGGACATTGGGTTCCTAAAAAGTACTCAAGTATATTTATCACTGAGGTACAGTATGTATTTGTTGAAGTTGAATGGAGAAGATCTAATAGCAAAACCGGTGTTTGTTTACAGTGATTAGATTTTGCTGGTAGTACTACTGTCCAGGCCTATCATAGTCTATTGATTGTTTTAAACAAAAATGTTTTAATAATAATTTCTGTCTGTCAAATGTAAAAAAATAATACCTGTAAAAAAATGATACCCTAAAATCTCTTGTGGTGAAAAAAATCCTCAACTGTTTTAATTGTTAGAAGGTGGCTATAGTATATAACCAGTATATAACCAAAGACTATATTATTTTTACCAACAAAATATTTATATATGTAACACAACTCATTACTTTTATGATTTTCTTTTTTTTTTGGGGATTCTAGCTACAAATCAGTTTTGTTTTTCAACCCTTTGGACCTGGGAGCCTGTTAGTGACAGGCTGTGACAGCGACAGACAAGGCCTTTTGATTAAACCATAATCTATACTAAACATAAAAGGTGATCAAACGTACATGAGAGCCTTAGCTTGGAACAGTGGGGTATGTAGGCCATCTCCTGTGCTCAGATGCCAAATCAGGTGGCGGTGGCTGTTAAGAGCAATGGTTATATTATAACCATTTTCTGCAGGAAAGCCTGTCTGCTACAGTATAGCTATGTACTATGTACAGCAACAGTGCTATTTTCATTTCTAGCTCTGTACTCAACATATTTGATTTAGAAGAACAATTAGGTTAACATGATGGCTTTTAACTTGAATTGATGATGTTTATATTCACATCAGATGAACAGTGAAGCACTAGAAAACATGTGCATAGAGAACAAGATGAACTCATTTTGGCTGCATGTCCTTAGCAATCTGTGTCTATTTTTGTCTAGTTTCTGAACATCTGTGAAAATGATATGTTAACTGATGATAAATGTCTGATTGAATTCCAGTAGAATGACAGACATGCTCCACAGGGACACCTGAGTGTAGACATTACCATCCATCCATGCCACTTCCAGAGCGTTACAGACCAATGACATCTGACAATACTGATGTGACAATCAAGCTGCAAGTTTGAAGTGAAGTTTTCTGTCCTTCTCTTACCTTTTATTTCTACCTGTTCTCCCCCAGGTTGCAGAAGTAAAAGGTGGTATCTTCGCTCCCAGGTTTCTGTGTTAACCAAACTGAGGCATTGTCTGCATCTGTCGCCACAGCTGTTCCTTCTTCGTGTTACTGTAATACTGGAGAAAACCACTCCATCATCAGCAGCAGAAGACGCAGAGCCCCTTTGAATTTCCTCATCCTTGCTTGATCTCTTGTCTCTCTCTTTTTTCAGGAACTGTTGCAAGTACAGAAGAAATGCAGTTCTGACCAGACTGAATCACACCAGAACCTCGGTCCAAGCTGCTGCTGCTCAGTCAGTGCTGGACTTGCAAAACAGGTGTGAAACGTCTAACGAAGACTATCCTAGTAAAAATTCAGGTTTTTGTATCTCCATCTTCTTAGGCAATTTCTTCAGCTGGTCTTCTGCTTATCCCTCATCTTTACTACCAAGAAGTCTGCCTTTCACATTTGCCATAAAACTGTACAATACTCCCTCACTGCTTATTAACAGAGGAGCTCTCTCTATCAATCTTTTGCAATCTGATCTAGTTGGACTGCTGTTCTCTCTCTCTCTCTCTCTCTCTCTCTCTTTCTCGCTCGCACTCTCTCCCTCTGACTATTTCTTGCTCACTCTCTCCCTCCCTCCCTCTTTCCCTCCCTCCTGTGGTGTCACAGAAGCTGCCATTTGCAGCCTCACTCCATCCCTCCCTCTCTCTCTTTTCTCCTCCCATCCTTTCTTTCTCGCTCTTGTTGTCTCATTCCCTCCCTCTCGCATCATGGCACTACCAGTTGACAGCAACTTGATGTACAGACATATCATTCAGAAAACAGGAGCATACAATCCACCATTGTGTTTGGTCACGTGTTAATCAGAAGTAAATAGAAGTGACATTATGAAGATGAAAGACTTGCACAATAACTTCCCACATAAAATTAACAACCCAGAGTTTGCTGTCTTTCTGAGCCCATCTGCTCTTATTTCACTCAGAGATAAGTACTGTTAACCCAACATTTACCCTCATAGTTAAGAAGTGATTCATAAGTGGTTCTTCATCTAAATTAGTTCAAATTCACTTGGCCTATGTAGCTCAGGTCACCTATTGACTGTTGCACTGCTGACGTGACAAGGGTGAAAGTATCTTTTTTGGCCGGGGTAGTTTGGTGTTGTAATGGAAGTCTATGTATATCGATATATCACGCTGCTGGATGCTGTGTCTCGCTGTAGAGTGATGCCTTTCACACTTGTCACCAACAGCTAATCAGCAATAATTGACCTAAGGACATGTGTGTGTGTGTGTGTGTGTGTGTTTGACACTATTACACCCTCAACACACCAGTGTTAGAGGAATTAAAAATGAAGTATGCTAATTGCTCTATTAGTGAGTTCCCTTGTTTTGTTATAGAAAATTTTGTTTTTAGTTCTGCAAGTGGTTTAATAAGCATTTGTGTATTTTTTATTTAATAGACTTTGTTTCAGTTTATTATAGTTTCAGTTGTTGTAGTTTTAGTGATGATAAGCATTATCAAGGTCTAGCATAGTATTAAAAACAATCTACTGATCATGAAGAAATCATCATTTCAGGACTAAACTTCACTAACATGTGCAATAAGCTTATTTCAGACTGGCAAAGCCTCTTCATATATATAAAAACCAAGACAATGTTTGAATGTTTGAACTATTTACTTTAGACCAAGTTATGCAATAAGTCATGGGTCTCAAAAATCAACCATCTACTTTGTAAATGTTAATAATACACTGAGTTACACTTTGCAAGAGAAGTGTATTGGGAGTTTTTAGTTTCAGAGCTGCATTATATTATTTAAAAGCTTACATGTCACATAATCTACTGTATCACAGAGATTATTAGATTGATGAGTGCATCTTACTATTCTTTCATTGGAGTTTGTCATCGACTCGTCTGATCTTTTCAGATAGTGTATCAGGATCTGCGTCTTGCTGGATGCATTACTGATGTTACTCTTGTTGGTCTTTCTCAGCACCTTTTATACATGAATAGTTTTCCTGTCAGTGCTAACTTTGAAGATGAACTTTATTTATTTGTTTTTTCCCTTTGTTTCCTAAACCAAAGTTGCTGTTGCCTAAAATGACTCTACATTTGCTTGTAGCCTGCCAGTTTCAAAGTTACATTCAAATAGTCAGACACATGGCTGAAATATGGACACTATGCCATCTTGAATTGTCTATGTAGTATCTCTGAAACATTCAGGGTCCCCGGATTTTGCCTTCACTTGTTTTTGGAAGCTGTAGCTTTGTCTCTGTCGCCACCACTGTTGAGTACATTACTGTTACCCTTGACAGCTTCAAAGTGTGACATTATCTTCAGAGCCGAGTGTCGGCTCCCCTTTTCTCACGTCTTTTCAGAGAGCCAGTCATCAGTCAAACGCTAAAAGAGATGACAATTAGTAAGTGAGGGGTCTGAAAGAGAGAAAGAGTTAGAAGTTTCTAAATACAGCCTTACTGGCTCAGCCCCAGCTTTATCACTAATGATTCATCAGTGCAGGAACCCTCTCTTTCGCTCTTTGTGCTCCTATTCTTTCTCCCTTGCAGCCTCTGATTTCAGACTTCTGAGAGCGATTTGCAATAGCCTGTGTGTGATCATCACCACCCTATTGTGTTTGGCTGAGGACGTCAACTAATGGAGCACAAAGTGTCCCTTTAAAGCGCCTCTCGGCCTGTGTCGGCAACAGGTATTGTACCAGTTCCTTCATAATGTAAGGCTTGTATGCCGTGGTACTGCAAGCCTTGGGAACAGTAGATCACAAGGTTCACACATTCAGACTGTAAACCGTGTTATGTAACTGCACCATAATCACAGGTGGCAGCTCACATATCCTTTGCATGTCTGTGTCTAAATGAGAGGGTTTTGCCTCCCAGGGAGATGGGTAAGTGGAATTCACTGCCGCTTCCATGGCTACAGGTATAACACATTTTCACTATTTTCAGACCAATAAGAAGTGATAGAAATGAAGCAAAGGGAGAGACAGAGAAATAGAAGAGGGGAGGGGAGCTGCTGGTCAGCTAGAGGCACTGATTGTACTAAGACCATTGAAAAGATGATTCATAGAAAATGTGTGCTGAAAAAAATACAAATGCAGATTATAAGCAGTAGTGTAACTGAAAACAGGAGAGAAAATGGAAGTGAGAAGTGACACGCACAGGTATTACAACAATCGCTGAGCAGACACAGCAAGGAAATAGTGAGATCTCTCCCCTTGTGTCAGCTGTATGCATGAAGGTGTAATTTGCATGAATCAGAATAAGCCTAAGAATAAACTTTTTTACAATCTTTCTGGTGTTAGTGATTGTGGCACTTCATCTTTTACAGTGACACTTGCCTAAGGCAGATGATATCTATTGACTTATTACTGCTGACATCTCAATCTCTATCCATCTTAATCATCTAAAGGATTTTGACACAAAGTGAAATACATATAAAAAGGTGCCATGTTAGTAATGTGTGATCCTGAAGTTTATTAAATCAGTTAGAATTTAAGTCAGTGAAATAAGGCTTCATTAATTAATAAATGCCAATTTAGGTAAAGATTAATTTTTCAACAGCTTTGGAACATGATAGATTGAAGATTGGAGATAAGAAAATGGATGTGACTTTACAGGATGTGCAAAACTTCTAATTTATGTCACTCATGTATTACCTTATATATATGGTGAAATTAATTCATATTAAAGTATTCAGTAAATCAGTATTCCCAACGTTCTGTCAACAGATCATTTTGTCTTTATGTTGCGTGGAAGCCCAGAAGAGCTATGGACTCCCACCCTCCCTCCACACCTCTCTACTCGACTTGTCACTAAGCTCCCCTATTACATTATTCTTCGAGACTCCTGTCTGATGCAGCTATTTCAGGCTTTCCTGTTCATTTCATTTTTGCAACTGCATGTCTTGCCAGCAGGGATTAAGAATGTGATATCATTGCACTCACACTGGCTGAAATAGTTGTGAAAAGGCCGTCTTGTTCTTAGGCCCAGCTGGTTGTTGTTCGCCGTGGTTTTGGTGGAGGAGCATGTGTGGAGTAGGGGAGCTGATTTGCTGTTGTACAGTGCGGAAATAACATTTTACACAAGCTTGCTCAAGATGTAAGCACAAAACCTTTATTTGGTTTTGTAAAGGTGACCATGTTTTATCATTCCTTCGCTACTGTTTGCTGCAGTGACTGCTTAGCTGGTACCGGTGTCTTTAGTAGGTTCCCGTTTAACAAAATAAATTAGTGTTGTCATCTGTAGTTATCATATGTTGTCAATACTGCAGATGCAGTGCAGATTTTATTCCAAAAATTAAATAACTGGTGTGTATGAGAGATAAATTAATTTAGAATTTCATTTAGTTATTCATATTGTTTTGTATGTTAACATCAAAACTTACTAATTGCATTAGTGTGATGCACTTTAATGTTCTGTCATTGTGCTAGTCATACACTTCACAGCTACACTATACATGATTATAAAAGTGTGAACAGGTATCTGTGTACAGCCTTTAAAGTCTGCATGCCCAGATGTTGTTCCAGGAAGTACCGTCATATAAATTAAATTATTATTATATTATATAAATTATTATTATAATTATATGCTTTCTCAACTGTCTTGTGTTGTCAAATGCAGTTGTTGTCTGCATTATTTTCACTAATTGCTAATCTGATAGGAGCTGCAGGGAGGTTGTCAGACAGGATGGTGGGTGCACAAAGCTCCGACTCTGACACCAGAGGCTGGTGTTCATGTCACATTTGTGTTTAGGTTGAGGCAACAAAACTCTGGTTAAAGTTAAAAATGGACTTGTTTTGGTTCGACATGATTAAACATATTGATAAACCATACTGATGAACTATGAAAGATGTGTTTTATAAAACAACATTAACTTAACACCATAATAAGACACAGTCACAGGAAACATGACTACACCTGATTATAGAGGTTGTTAATGTTTTTACATAATGAATCCTACACCTGCACTCAACATCTCTCTTCTCACTCTGATTGGCTCGTGATTTTTTAAGTCCAGGAAATGGACAATGATGGATGTTCTCACTGTCCATAATAAGATCACTCTTACTTTAAGTAAATATAATAAGTACTTAAGAACAAACAAGCAATGTTTTTTTTCTTCCTTGCAGAGATTTAATGTAATTTTATGGAAAAATTACACTAAACAGGAATCATATCACCATAGAGGAACATAACTTTTTTTAGATCATTTGTGAAACACATTTAATCATTTTTTCCTTTTTTACTTCTTTTTTGCCATGTGCTATTATCTCCACATCCCTCATGCTTCATAAATTCCCTACTTACAATAGAAACAGTAAAGAATATGTAATTATTAGTTCTAGACAGGCACAAAAGATATTTAATAAAAGATGTAGGGTGTATTTGCTTTTCTTTTCTGTATGCTGGAATGGCATACAATGACATGTTTAAATGTGATTATCAGCTCAAATCACACAATGCTTTTTGTTAAACATAAGGCTGGTGTTAATTCAATAAGTCATGTCAACTCTTATCAGTCTTGTTAACTTAAACTTAACTTATTTTCAACTTAAACTAAAACTGAGCACATACAGTTATTATAGTTAGAAACTTAAATTTAAGAGTTTAGTTTAGTTTATATTTAGTACCCACCCATTGTAAGACATTTTGTTCACCGTCTTATGTCCAAATTATTCATATGACTGTTTGTTAGAAAAAGATTTAGATACATATTAAAACCCTTTATGTACTGTACTATTTGCCCCAAACTTGGAACCTAGCTTTTCAGTTTCATTATCTAATGTGTTGTGCTGCACAATGCGGGGGGCGATGGCACTTGGGTGTCTGCGGTTCACCATGTCTTCACTTTGACAGCACACTGAAAAAGGCTCCTGTCTGTCTTTCCACTGATACGCTGGGGGTGAGAAAACTAATCGGCTCAGGATCCAGTGTCCTCACAGCCACCTCTCCCTCTGCTGACCCTGACCTCTGCCTCTGCCAAAATGACAGACCATTCATGTCGTGATTAAGCACTATCACCCCCTTCAGCTAAATGTTAGTACTAAATGAGTTTGGATGGAGATATGGCCACACACTTGATGTTACAGTTGTGCCTCTTTTTTCCCGTGTGTGTGCCACTGTGTCTTGGCAACTTCATTACAACAGATGGTGTCACTCATGACACAAACCTCTGCTGAACTGATTATGTCTCCAGGTCCTTTTGGGCTGCTTCTCAGTTTGTTAGTTGATATTTTTAGAGCAGATTTCACACAGAAAAATAAATAAATAAATAGAAAATTTACATATAGGCATCATATATGGAGGACTACTTTATCACTAATCCTGTAGAAGACTGGATGGAGAGTGTTAGGATGATGAATAAATCATTGTGCAACAAAGAAATTAGGTGAATGTACATACAAACAGGACACCAAGTCCTTGTTTAACTTTTTTATATTCCTTAAAGTTTTAATTTTACCTACATTTCTTGCAAATTAGCTCATCTTCAATGGCAGAATGAGGACAGAACGAGCAGTTAAGAATGCACATTGACAGACTTTATCAGAGCTTCTGTATGTGTTTCCTCTTTCCTCTGTTCCTCTTATCTTGAGGTGATTACTGCAGCGTAATTAGACAGTTCCTGTGGAGCATTCAGTTAGTCCCAAGTTGGTCACAGCACCATGGACAAGATCAAGTCAACCAGGTCTTGCCATGTAGAGCAAATAAGTGATAATGAGCACAACAACTTTCTGCCACTCTCTTATAGTCTGTGCCTTATTGCCCATGACATAAGCCATAGGTTAATATAAGCGTGCATGTTTTGTCTGAAACCATCAATGTAGAATAATCCATGTACTTGTTTTCAGATTCTTCTGTGTGGGTGTTTGTACATCTGTGTTGGAACTTGTTGTGTTGTTCTGTACTTCTTTTATGGTTGCATGTATGTGCAGACAGGAGAGTGTGCACATAGAGCTATTTGTAGCAGGTCTGGCTCCCTGGGAACCCATCCTCCATCTGTTGATTCCACACAGCGGAGCCCAGTGAAGTCCTAATTTTACCCTAAATTTACCAGAAGCTGACCCTTTTTCTCAGTGGCATCACAGACCCCGTTATTTCTAAGCATCACTCTCTTATACTTGCTCGCTCACTAACTGATTAACTCTCTCCCTCTCCCTCTTTCTGTTTCTCTCTGACATACACACTCAGAAAGACCTATCTTTACTCTCCGTATGGTCCTTCACACACTCAGGCACAGTCACTGTCACTCCTACACACACTCATCTGTAATGTCACTAGAATAGACACAAGACAGAAACAGCAGATTTATACTAAAGAGCTACAGTAAGAGCTTTTGGAAGTCAGAGATATAATCACATAATTTAAATACCATGCAATACTGGAGATTGCACAAAGGTGCAGGAGTGTGTTATGTTATGACTGGTATATTGAGATGCTGAAAAATAGGCCTGTGGCCTTGGAAACATCAATTAACCAGTGGGGCATATGGTGGTTTTGTGCAGGCATATGGTGAGATGCCTCTTGCCCCTTTAGCTTGGGGCCTTTTGTGAAATTGCTACACGATGCCATTCATGAGACTGGGCTAGGAAGCTTTACTTTACACATGACAGGTGGCATAAAGAGGACATGCCAATGTCATTTGGAATTTATGAAATAAACCCACCACTGTTTAATGATATTGAGACATCAATATGCTTAATTGTCAGTTAAACCTTTGGAAAACTCAAGGAAACCTGTGCATGCACAAAAATATACCCCTCTTCATGGGCGTGGTAGCATCATTTGTTCGCAGCACTGGAGTTTTCCAGGTTGGGCCCAGTGTTTCCAGGCAGGAGCTGATAGCAAGGTCATAGCGGTGCTGTTGCGTCAGCTTTATTCTCCACTGAGGCTTTACACTAATTCACTGCATCCGATCCCGCAGCAAGGCGCTCAATGGTCCCGCTCACTGGCTCCAAAGGCCAAACATTTCTCCCATTGTTCCCTTGAGAGGGGCTGGATTTAAAGCGATGGCAGGGAAAGAGAAGGTTGTTCAGCATATTTTTGTTGGACCAGTACTGTTTTCATGGATGAACATAGCGAGAACTTTTTGTCAGTTGTTCCTGAAATTCTAGTAGTGAAATGGGTAAACCACACATCTATGTGCGTGTGTGTTTGGGTGTCACTGAACCAACGTAACCCAGTGGGATTCACTTTAGCTCTGTGCGAGATTAAGCTTTTTAAGTTACTGTCCCTCTTTAACAGCTCTCTCTGTGGGCGTGTGGATGAGAAGTGAGAAATAGACTGAGGCTGTGTGAAATTATTAAAAGTCAGCCCTCGTTTTAGTTGTGGGAATCACATTGTGTTGGAGGAGAGAGGATATAAATCTAGTAGGTACATGGATACGTACCAGTCAATCATGTTGAACAACTACACCGTGTGTGAATGCAGCTTTAATTAGCATTTGAATAGTGTTTTCTAATTATAATATTTTGTCGAGTGGCTTATGCTGATCAGAGATGTAAAGCATCAACAGAGACAAACTGAAAAACATTTTAGACACTTATTAACTATTTATAAGCCTTTACATCCAGGTGGCATATAAAAGTTTAACTATTGTTGCAGTATTAGATATATAAACATTAGCCTAACTTGTTGTACCTGTTGAGACTTTGTTGGATGGACTAGTTATCATGCTTTCATTACGCTGCCAACTTTAGAGATGGGGGATCCTAACTTATATAACATTTAGTGCATCTGATCCTTTGGCATTAAAGCCTAAAGCTGCATGCTCATAACATTATCCAACTCAGGAGACACTGTGATGGGGAGCTCTCATTACGGCAATGAGCCTCCTGAGTGAGCCCTCATGTCACCATTAGGTTCAGAGCCTTAGCAGCATGAAAGAAGAGGTGCAAAGCGACAGTCACCACTCTTCTCTATTACACTGATGGAGAGAGGCTTTTATTAACTCCACAATGCACACAACAGTAAGACAGGGTTCAGAGTACACCCTCTGAGGTTTTATCTCACCTGTAACTCCATCTCACCCCACCTAAACTCTGTTATGCTGTTACATATCTGACAAATTGATCTGATTTTAATTTTAGATTGTTGTCTAACCATACTACCAACTGTTTTTATGACTTATTGGATAAATTACATCAGTTCTAAAACAATAAACTATTTCTCTACTTAGTGTGCCACTAGGGATTTCAGTTCAAAGTCATGCCATAAAATACAAAGTCTGTTTAGAGTATTAAAGTAAAAACAAAGCCGAATGCCAAATGCAACAGTAGTTTAGCTATATTTCTATTGGTGAGTTTAATTTTTCCATTAAACAGTGCAGAAGCTTTGTAATTTCTCTTTCGTTTGGATTTTTATTACCAACTCTCAAAATAAATCCTAGGTAATTGTAATCATTATCTCATTGAAAACAGCTTTATTCTGTAGTCACATATAATTATAATTATAAAGTATCTTAGTAACCTTGTTGTCTGTTATTTATACAGTGTTATACAGTGTAAGTATCTACTTTGATTGTATTGGTTTAGTGACTAAAATTTTAAAGTTATGCGCTTGAGCTTCGTGACCCTGCACAGGATAATTGTCAGTAAAGCAAATGAGTAGATGTGATTATTGCAATCAACTAAGTCCACAATGACTTTAGGTTTATCCCAGCTGATGTACTGTAACAGCACCTTGTGCTTTTCTCCAAACCTTAACGTTTTCAAATGAATCCTTGTCTTTCGGTTTTTGAATTTTAGTTTTGTGTTAGGGGGCTTGCTGTAGTGAACTCCGAACGCTGTAGGATTTTTCGTAGTGTTGCATCAGAGCTTCACAAGGCAGTAAGAGTAGAGGACAGGAAGCTCCCAAGTGGTCATGCTTCATGCTCTCATTTTGGAGGAGTTATTTTATTTTTGGCTTATTCTCCACACACAAGAGCTCAAGTGGCTGTGCCAATAGCACTATACAGTAACCTCTGTGGCCTGGCCATTAATGCATGACAGATGAAGTGTGTTTCACGTGGTTCACAAAACAGATTACTGAACGGACCTTAAAGAAAGATCTTCATATGTAATACAATGTCTGATTTTTTTCTGTCTATTTATAGTAGTTCATTAGAGATAGTCAACAAATTTATTGTCAGTTTTTTATAATGTAAATATGATAAGAACATGCTGCATGCCGCTGCATGTTTTTTGATTCTAACAGCTTTAGACTATTTGGCTATGTTGCTTTCCACACTGATAATGAAACATGTCAAGAAAGAGCTTTGTATCTTCACAGCCAGGACGCTGAACGCTCCATCAGCAACTGGAAATGATCCTCTAATAACTGTAATTGGCTAGTGAGGTGGCGTGGAGGAGCCACTATGGCACCCTCATCACTGGCCTCTGACTGTCCTCCGAGCGTCATCGCCTCGGCTGCTTTATCACTTCCAAACCACTCTGCCCTGTTGGATTGTGTTTCACCAGTCGGCGCGTCACCTCCATGACCCCACAAGGAGGGTTACTGCATTTCTGTATGGGCAAAAGACCTGCTGCTTCCGTTTAAAGCTTTCTTCCTGGAAGCGTTGGTATAATAGTAATGTGCAGTAATAAAATATTAAACATAGTATTTTTAGGAGAAACCTCAATTACTGAAATGGTGTAGCCATAAAAGAATGGTAGAAATTGTACCTTTAGGCTGAGCTCCTCAATTACTCTTAAAGTTAAAGAGCAACTCTCATTGGTGATTGATTTATTCTATGCACAGTGGGATTTAGAAGGAAAACATGCCACACATGAATCAATACTTTAGTCAATACAAACCTTAATCAGTCACTAAATCAATATGAAGTACTGTCACAGCTGTCTCCTCTTGCAGTCCCATGAAGTGACAGGATTAGATTTTGTGCCAGATTCAGATGTTTTGTACACCAGCTCTTTCCACAAAGACACACAATTGGAGGAATAACACAAAATTGTGGACTGAGTGTCAGGAAAGCCTTTAAAGCACAGCGATTGCTGTTACCAAGACAGGGTAGTTTGGGAAGTATCTGAGGCAGGAGGAGTGCTAAGAAGAGCCAACAGTGTATGGGACTGTCAGCCCAGCTTAATGTACCAGCCGTGCTGAGCTGGTGTCACAGTGAGTCTCTGAGGCATGGCACCAGCAGAGCGGTGACACTCCCAGGGTATGCAACCTTTTCCTAACAGTCATCCAGGACTGCTCTCTCCACTGGATGTCTTAGTGATCTTCTTTATACATCAGCTTCAGTCTATATAAAACGCAGTGTCATACAGTTGTTTGTTTTAACAAAATAACATTGATGCATTTAGCTTCTCTAATAGTCATGTATTTTTATTGTCAAAAGGATTTGTTTTCATGATCTTTTTTGTTGCAGTCTATATAATTGACGTACCATCTTTTTACGAACTTTATATTTTGTTAGTACATTTACCTGTCTCTCAGAAACCCTCTATAACTGCTGTGAACTCACTACACTAAGCCAAAGCGTATATGTGTACAGCAGATGGAGAGAGCAAATAATGAAGTGGAGTGAGAGAATCGTCAGTTGAGAAAAGCTGAGAGTAGCACCCCTTACTAAACACAAAATGTGTTTTGTTTGCATCATGGTCTCATGGGGCCTCCGCCTGTACATAGTTTGGTAGCTTTAACACTTCATTGATGGACTTCCCAGTTCATGGGTGTTGAATTCTGCAAAAACTGCTGCTCGAGACAGCTGCTCTTGCTCATTCACTTTGAGAGACTGACCTTTATGGTTAATGTTTGTATGAATGAAATTGTTTCTGCTTGCTTGCTTGCATGATGTCATGTAGTTTTTGTTGTTTATGTTTGGCAAGTAAAAGACAAATAGATAATACATAGCTATTTTTTATTAGGCCTGCTGTGTCCGTTTCCAGCTTTGGACAAAACTGAAATACTGTACCTAAACAACGATTTGATGTGTCGTGGTCGTGGAGGTGACCTTAGTTATTCTCTGAGTTTTCCTCTAGTGCCTCCATGATTTGTTTTTTTAGTAAAATATTATTACAGATATTTGATGGATTCCATTTAAGTTCGGGACAGATAAATCCTATTGACTTGGTATTCTCATCTTTCCTCAAAGGTAAACATTTTCACTCATTGATTGATTGTATTTTATTGCCATGAAATTTGGTGCTGACCCTTGAATGATCATCTATAGTTTGACCAATTCTTTGATTAAAATCTCACAAAGCTATTGACATTCCCACCAGACTCAACTGAATATTTGGTGCTACTAATCAACTGTTAATCTGCTGAAACACTAAAATGGTGAACGATATAAACATTATACTTGCTAAACATCAACAGGTAACATTGTCACTGCAACCCTTAAAGTCCCAGACCTAAAATAACATTATTATATAAACAGTGTGTTATGACTGCGGGACATTGAGAAAAATACCTTTCACTGAGTAAAGCTATTTTCTGTCATAATAATCTGAAGCACTTTTTTTCTTCATTTGTCTGTCTGGGTCCTCTTTATTCCTTCCGGCCTTTTCTACAGGGAACATCTAATCAGCTCCTGTGTAATTGGAGCTGTGTTAAGATGATCTGCAGGAGGGGGACGTCAGCTCTAATCACACACACGGGCACACAATGTGAGCTGTAGCGCTCTGGCAAGACCAATTATTACCTTAGCATTGATACATCTGGTTACAATGGAGTATGGCATGTCCATAGTTGGTCTTTTCTTATTCTGCCCTTTGTAAAGGTTTATCACCATAATGGAGGTTTGTGCTATCCTTTGTCAGGTCTGACTCTGTGTGTTGGTCACTGTAAATTATATGTGGGAAGATGTATTATATTCTATATGTGATATTACAATGTAAGTTGTTTCAGTCCTGTGGTCTATAAATTCCTCCTCACTGCAGTGAAGTAATTAAATTGTGTATAAAATGAACTATATCTGTTCACTGGCAGCTTAAAAAAAACTGTCAAATATTACCTTTCACACTTTGAGCTTGTTCCAATTTTATTGTCAATATCCTGTGATAAAAAGTTCAAACCAGTGAAAACGGGTTGAGCATCTTGTTATAGTCATCTGCTACCGGTTGAATGAATTCTTGGAGGAGCTTTTGGCTTCATTTAGCAGCAATCAGCTTTTAACAAGCATTGCCTCTGCTGGGCATTCAACCAATTTCACTTGACTGTCTGACAGATTCTTCCCAGTTTCCCTCCTTTCTTAAAATTCAAAATGGGGTGTCACTTTGTGTTTGTACTTGTCTTCTCCCTGAGGAATGATAAAGTGCTCTGTGCTTTCATAAACCTCAGCACTGCTGAGCGTGCGGCTGTCTAGCAAAGTAAATACTGTACTGTCAAAGAAGTGAGATTCCCCAAGTACAACAGGACTTGGAATATTTGCAGGGTTAGTGTGGGTCTCTTCTTCTGCAGCTTCTACTGCTTCAGACAGGGTCAAATGCCATGAGACTGCACCTCAGAGTTACAAGAGTGCTTCATTTATATGAGCCATTTAAATAAATGGCTTTATTTAAATGGCTTGACTCACATATTGCAACCAACTAGGAGTTAAACAGGGAGTCAGAGCAACAACAACTTTGGGGAAATTCAGTAAAAGATGAAACAAGAACTGAGCAGAGACAACCTGCTCAGGTAAATATTCTCAGTTCTTTCTTGTTCTGTTTTTGAATGCAGATAGCCCACATTTGCCATCTGCTTTCTTGACGCCTCATGATGCCTTTTTATGGATGTTGGTTACCTCAGCCAACAGCTAAATGCAGTTTCAGGCAGACATCTAATTGAAATGCGTGTATAGCTTGGTCCCGTCGCTATCACACTGATGATGCATTTCTGTATACGAGTTATAAAAAGGGCACAGGGAACTGAAATTGTACATAAAAGATATTTATATACTTGTACTTACATTGTTATCATGATTCAGATTTTGAATTAATACTCTCATTCATTAAAATTCACTGTTAAGTCATTAACATTAATATTGTTTTCTGCTGAACACAGCTGCTGGACAGGATTAGTCTGCTACTTTAGCCTCTGTCCATTTCTTTCCAATCAAGCTACGTTATCTTATTACTTCACTAATTAACTGCAGTCTGAGCTATTTTTAGCAACTGGGTCAGCCTCATGTCCGTATGACCTGCATGGGCTGGATTTGTGAAGCTATATATTATACAAACTAATTATTTATGACATTTTTATTTTAAGATAAAATATCACGAATCTCTTTGATTAAAACCTGAATTATTTTTAACAATTTGCATCATAAATTTGGTTTAAACAATGACTTACTGCCATTCAATGCAGTGACCTTCAGGAGGAAGTGTCTTTCCAGACAGCTAAGCGGCAGTCCTAAGAGTTATGTAAAGTGACAGGACAGATCACCACTGACCTGCCCACATCAAGTCTAAAAACTATGCTCTGAGAAAATCTGCTAGGCTGTTGTGGAAATGGCAAAACAGACCAAGACAGATTATTCTGCAATATGTGAAATAAGTGGTTTTGTATTTGTGACAGTGGCTGAAAAAACAAATCAATTTATCACAGGAGGTTGCAGGATTGCATCCTGATGGCTGGAATAAATTTGATGTATAGCAGTTTAGCATGCCATGCAGTTGAATGGATAAATGACACAAGGTGGAGTTCACTGCATTTTTTTGTTGTCATCCTGTTTCAAACTAGCTTTAATGAGTGATACAATTGGCATACTGTTACTGCTTCTCCACTGCAACCAAGTGATTATCGTCCCATTCATTTTTCTTTCCTTGACAGTTGAAACTATTTATGATTTGTGGCTTGAATATGTTGTGATCCTTAAAACTGACCATAAATGAATGAAGGTTGAGCACTATATAAATGTTACACTGCTCATGCACATGAGCTCATGCTCATGCACAAACATGTTCTTGCACTGTTTAAGAAGCTCTATTTTTCAATGAATTCAAAGGTCGAAGGTATTACAATCTAACGTTTACAGACCTCAGGACCAGTAATTTAGAGGCAATGCCACAGGATGGATACACCTCTTTAGCAGTAAGAGTTGGAAATCTGGGTTGGATATGCAGAAAGTACAGAGATGAACCACAAAAGCTCTAGAACAAAGTTTCATGGTCTGACGAGATTAAGATCAATCTCTACCGAAGGGACTGAAATGCCAAAGTGGTCTAAACCACACAAGCTCATCTGTGAAGCATGTTGTAGGTAGTGCCATTACTTGTTCTTGCATGACTGCTTCTAAAACAGGCTCACTAATCTTTATTGATGATATAGCTCATGATATGATCAGGTGAACAACAATTTGTCTACTAATGTGCAGAGAAATGCATCTAAAGTCAATGGGAGGTGCTTCATTGTGCAGTAAGACAACGATTCTAAATACATCCATGGGGAAAAAGTGGAAGGTTTTAGACTAGCTAAGGTTATCAAGCCCTTATATTTCACCTGCTGAAATTCAGAACTTCTGGCCAATGCATTTCAAACCCAAATATCTTCAATGCACAGCAAAAGAAAACGAATTAGCCTTGCAGTTCCAGTATGTTTGGAGGACAATGTCCACAAATAAGTTAATCTACACAATACAACATAGGTGTAATGAAGATTCATCTGATTCTGATTTAAATGTCGAGCAGTAAATTGTTAGTCTTCCTACTCATAGTGAGTGTTTTCTCAACCACGCTCTCTTTGTCTGCTCTCACAGCTCTGTGCAATCACACTCAAAATGAATCATCTGCCACTCTAAGTGCATTGTTTCTGACCAGGTTACCTGCTGCACCAGCACTGGTCCTATTCTAACCTGAACCCCGGCTAAACCGTATCTCGATTGCCCTGCTTTCTATTCTCTGTTTATAATGGAATAATCCACAGAGAGTCCCATTTCTTTCTGAACATGCACAAAACACAGCAATGATGGAATGAAAAGCTTTTGTATATATAACACCCAAAAAGACAAAGCTAGCAAGCCGTAGATGTGTTTTTGTAGAACGACTAATGAATATCTAATGTTTCCTCTGTGCTTGGATCCAGTTCAAGTATTGTTGATATGTGGACAATTATGATACTTCATTAACCAAATAATAAAACTATTTATCCTAAAATGTAATTATATAATAATTTAATAGCCACAACTCAACCCCCATTACAGCTCCACTCAAATTTTTATGTATAGAAATGCTAACATCACAGCAATAATTATTTAGGCACTTTCTAAAATTAGAAGAGGACCTCATTACTTCATCCCTTGTAACAAGGCATATGTAAAGGATGTGCAGAAGCTCACACTTCAGGACCTGTGATTATTAATTTTCACTTTCAGACGCTCCTTGACACCTGTAAGGAGGAAGCATGCCGGGTTAGGAGGGTTTGCAGTACTGAGCATGGCTGCCATTAATTTGTGTGCATGTAGGAATGCACGCATGCATTAGTATAAATGTTAATACCTGTTTTTATGCCTGGTTGCTTTACCAGCCTTTACATCTGCATTTGTGCGTGTCTTGTGCTTTTCATTTCACATTGTGGATCCTGATGGAGTTTGGGGTCCTTATTCACTGAAGGAGATTCCAGATCTGGTTACCACAATGACCATGCAACACTGATCTCCTGAAACCCAGCACCTACGGTCGCCTACGACCAGTCAGCCTCGTTTGTCACTTTCACCACATGGCTGCACACTTAGCTTCACCGTACACTCTACTACATATGGGTATACATACATAATCAGACAGCCTCTCACGTTGCTCGAAGGTGTTCCCACCCACTGTTTTTTTCCACCAATTAGAATGAGGAAAGGTTGTGTTTCCTGTCGTGGCTGCCAGTGGTCGTGGTCATAGTCATTGCATCCCTGTAGTTTGCAGTCTGGCAGGCTAAAACTTTTTCCATTTTTGCCTGATGAGGCTAGTGCTGGCTGAACCTTTCAGTGGAGCCATCTCCTCACTTTCACTCCACAGTGCTCACACACTCCGGCTCTCCCTCGCTTGCCCCAACCCAACCTCCACTCCCTCACACCCCACTCCAAAGAGCCACAACTGCGCTCCTTCCAGCAAAGATGTAAACTAAGCTAGCACAACACCATCACACCTCCTCCATTATTCATCTGCCCTCTTTAATGAGTTTTCCATCCACCTTTATGCATCTGTTCCAATTAAAAGAAACAACTTTGTGTTTAATCACTTTAATTTTATTTCATCAAAGTACTACTTCATACTAATATATTCTCTAAGTGCACCTCTATGTGTAACGGAGCAAGAATGAGTGGGGAAGAAGTACACAATGGAGTAGAAAATGCTAAATAGGCATACATTTTTCAGAGGATAGGGTGCCCTAAAAACAACAGAAGTTGTAGCACTCTTTCATGTTCTAAATTACCTCTCCAGACAATTTTTATTCAGTTACCAGGTGTTTACTTTACACAAACCAAACTAAGAGCAGAACTGCAACAACAGAACTGTTATGATCAAATCTTAAAGATATTAATTTGATAATTAATTCTCTTTTGTTTCCCTCTTTTCCCTTTACACTAAGGAGTTGTCTAAGCTTTCACTGTCGTGCCAGGCAAAAATATCGTGTGTCAGTAACACACATAATAAGTTTGTTTACATACCATGATCATGAAAAGGAGGCCAGCTAAATAATTGATGGCTTCTTCGAATTACCTAGGAACAGCCACCCTGTGACCCAACACTAGAGTCAGACTTTAGCACATCCAGTCATTGTTAAACACCTCTACAGAGCGCTGGCTCACATTTGTGGGCACACTCTGGTTGGCAAATAACATAAAGCACTCTCAGGCTTTGTGCACTCGCTGCTCTCTGCATTGGACACAATAACAACTCTCAGCAACTAGTGGTCCTTAGTGTACCAAGTATAAACTCATTCAGTCCGAATTGGATGAGCCTAGAGGATGAACAGTTTTTCACTAATTCCTCTTTAAAAATGTTAACCCCCAAACCCCCCTGACCTCACTTTGACCCATGCCACACGTTCATACACTTCACACACTTACCATCTATCGTCCCAGTAGACAGGACCCAAACCAAGGATGCATCAACACTTGTCTTTTCTCTCCTTAGTGGCTACGCTCCTTGAGTCAACCCAAACCCACCTCAGTCCTCCTTCTCTAATCTCGGAGAAGTTGTTCTGTGAACTGAGACAATGTAAAAATGTATAGTACAAACAAAAGCAGAGAGAAAGACAAAGACTGAGTGGGATGGGAGTGAACAAGAAAGCTGGAGATGAGAGAAATGTCTGAGGCAACACGCAAGGGCAATTAAGCCCTTAGTCACGAACGAACATCTCATCCTTTTATTGCCTATATTGTGCTGCTCCAAATATAACACTTAAAATTAAAGTCTCAAATCATTGTCTGATATTTTTGTTGTTTGCCACTTTCCATCAATCACTGACCTTTATAAACTCACAATAAGAACATGTCTTAATATAACCCCACAGATTACACTGACTAATGATTCTTGCATAGAGAACTCTAGTGACTTTAATTTTGTTGCATCAAAGTATTACTTTGTACTAATCTGTCTTCTATCCCACATTAAATGTTTTCCTATGTATTCCTAAGGAACAGGAATGAGCGGAGTTTTTTAGCTTGCTTGTGCAGAATTAGTCATGTTTTGGATGAAAAATATGTGCAAGAAAAGCCATAAAGCATGTGCAGTACATAGCTGTAATACAACAACAACCGAAACATTATGGCTGTAATTTATTGTATGAGACTAAAATAAAACAGGAAATGAAATATATACACCTAACTTGTTTTTATTCTTACTTTGTCTCTTTTGACTGCATTGTAAAGTGAAAACAAGCTTGATATTTATTTAATGATGGTTCAAGTGTTGTCAGGGCGATGGAGGACAACATGATCTGGAAAGCATTAAGGCAAGTTGACCAGGTAAGATAGGAGATATGTCTAATTACCTTATCATAGCTCCTTAAGTACATTACTGTCTAACTCCTGCATTATTCTTTATCCTATCCTTTTCCCTTTTTTCCTTCTCCCACTGTTCCTTCCACCAGATTTCCCCCAGGGTCTCTCCGAAATCCCTGAATAATGCACACGGAGTGAAGGGCTTAAAGGGGCTGTATGATGGATCACTCTTCTTTTTCTGGAGCTGTAGTATTCTACTGAAAGTTATTTATCATTTCCATAATGACATTGCTCTCAGGTGAATCTCTGAATATCTATATTTACACCACACAACCTTTACAAAGAACCACTTTTTTCCCATGATCCAGTTTTTAGTTCATGACATCACAGCAAAAATGGGACACACGCCTGCTTTGAGACTTTTTTCTCTTCTGTAATGGGTTATAGTGAAAATGTGTGAAAATAATAATACTTATATTTTGTACTTTTTTTTCTCAAGACAGATCTTTGGTACAAAGACATTGGGGTGGTAAGCAGACTCCACCAAAGATAAATATAGAACTCAAGAGTAGATTGCATAGATACCTATTCTTTGAATCATCCACCATAAAAGCCACTAAGTGTTTGTGCATTGTCAATGACTACGTGATGCCAAATGCACCAGTCCAGTAGATTTGTTTAAATGAATGAAATGTCATCCAAGAATGACTTTGAAAAACACAGGAGTCTTTGCTAAACAGAAATTCTATATATGAATGCCTAGAGTGAGTCACTGCTTGGCATTAATGTTAAAACAGTCTGCTGCTGCTCGCCCATCAGTGGTCAATTATAGTGAGGACGGTCATTTATCACTGAGTTAATGTAGTCTCCAGGGAGAGAGCTGAGAGAGGAGCAACAACTGTATTTACCGTGCATCGGTGTGTGACACAGTCTTCAGTGGACCAAACAGAAGAGGCCTTTTTGCAGAAATGTTGAAGTCAATGCTATTTGTTGCTGAGTTTTTAGATTGAATGTTGCATTTGTGGCTCACTAGTCTGATTGTTTTTCTGAGTCATCTATTTTATACCGTGCAGCGAGTTTGTGTTCCATGCAGCGTCACCTGAAAGATGTAGTCACAGATACCTCAAATGCCAGCGTCCTGGTGAGGTTGGTCACGGTTCTGTTGATTGAACTCGCTGAACTAAAATGTACAGTGTACAAGTTCAGTACTTAATATAGTGTGACCTCTGCTGGCTAAAGAATATAGAGAGTGTTGTCAACCTTCTCCTCCCTGTGTTAAAACCTTTGCCTGCTCTCACTCTCTTACACCAAACATCTTCACTGTTTATTGTCTATTGAAAA